>NC_084503.1:35897510-36198621 GCF_024500385.1 Phyllopteryx taeniolatus
ATGATTTGCAAATCATTGTGTTCTGTTTTTATTTATGTTCAACACAACGTCCCAATTTCATTGGAATTGGGGTTGTACAACAAATGTAATGTGTTTTTTGTAATGAGGAAAATAGCACTATATTATACTTCATAAAAACATATAGTAATAACATAATGAAACACAATATAAAGAATTAAACACTTAATACGTCATGATTCATTGTGCTGCTCGAATGACGGTTCATATCTCGAAAAAAGTCATGTCACTCTTATTTTAAGGCACTACTCTAGATGAAAAACGTGTTTTACGGTTGTGCTCGCAACCCAATATTAATTATCACCTTTTTTCACCACAGTGCCATCTGTTGGATCTGGTGTGGAAGTTCCCCACCTGCCTCTAACATAAAACTAAAACTGTATATTACAAATCTATAGATATCCACATTTTGAAATATCCACATGAAAACAAACTCTGCAAAATCAACCAGCCTCATTCTCACTTAAGGTCCGACAATCTCAGAGGAAATTAATGCTGCAGTATGAATCCAGCCAAAACAAATCAAAGGAAGTCACTAATAAAAAATGTGTGGGTTTGTGCACTTGGCAGCCAACCTCAGCTTTACACCTGCAATCCTTTTGTTTCTGTTGTCTTTTGTGTGTCCAGCACATTTTAGGGCTTTCACATATTTGACATGAAACAGTGTTGGCCATGATTTCTGCTTCTGGAAGCATTTTTGTTTTCTTTGCAGAGCAACAGGATTTCTCCAAATCTTCCATCATCCAAAACCACAACAGAAACACTCTCACGCTACGACGCTTCCTTCTGTTTCAATGCCGCTTGATCTTCACAGTGCAGCGCTCTCACACACACACACACACACACACACACACACACACACACACACAAGGGCAAGCATGTTATCTGTATAATTCCAGTCTATTTTTCCAAATCCAAAGTGTTCGCACTTGTTTTGTTGCAAGTGTTAGAATAGGTGCCTTGCTCTGGGGTTCGTTAAATCTGAAAATGAGAAATCATTGGTTTGTGATTTTTTTTTTTTTCCCCAGGATGTTTTTCATAGTGATACATGAAAAATAACCATATAATAGCATTAATAGTATTTGTGGGTTGCTTTAGTATATTTTATTGAGAACTTTTAAGCCTTCCTTTGTTACATTTTGTGGAGAAAGTGTGGCGGTTACACTTAACTTGCATCTGTAACCACACTTCTGGGAAGGATTTGTGGGGGATTTTCCATGGAATTTTTGTCCATTCATGCAACATTCTCACCATCTCTGTTCTAGTTCAAAGTGTTTGATGGGGTTGAGGTCGGGGCTCAAGTAAAGTTTATCGACACCAAATGAGAACACAAATGGCTTTCCAAAAAGTTGGAAGTAAATATTCAAAATGTGTCTTTAAGACGAAGATTAAGATTCAAAGTGGAGGAAGTCGTCTACCCCTGCTTGATTAATTAAGAGCCGTGTCTCAGAACCTTTGTCCGTGCAGTGTAGTTTGAGATGCTTTAAGTAGAACATATCACTGCTTTTTCACTCTGAGGGATATTTCTTTGAGGTGGTGATATTTCTGGGCAAAAGCGCTTCACGGTATTGCGCAGCCACTCATCAGCAGTACATCAGGAGCAATTAGCAGTTTAGAGTCTTGCTCAAGGACATGCTGACACTTCCTTTATTATGAGAGACTGATCTGGCCAACTGAAGAGATTGCTATTGACACAGAAAAGCAAAATATCCACTCACTAGATGCTTCATTAGGTACACTGGACATTCTAACACAACCGCCCTCTCAAAGAATCTGCCTTTAAAAAGACAAAAATGCTCGGTTTTGACTAAAAAGTATTGACTGAATGGTATTAATTAAACAATGTATTTATTTTTGTGGTTAGAGGTGGCAGTAAGTACCACAATAATAACCTTGGTGGTCAAATAATATTTTTGTGCAGGGAAGATAGTAAGAAAACATTATGCAGATTTCAGCAATATTTTTTGATAATACTGTTTCTTCCAGAGCTTTCTGGTATCTCTGTAATTATTATTAAAACATTTTAAATGCACACCATGGGGCTCACGATGACATATGCTGTTTTCTCCTCAGCACTGTCAAATAAATCATTAAATGTTGCCTTAGATGAAAGTACTTCAATGATTTGCAGGTGTAAAATTTCTCAGACCTTTTCGTGTTTTGTAAGTCTATTTTCTTTGAGTTTCCACATAACTTCCATTTGACATTTTGTATGAATGTCTCTGCATGTGGTTACAGTGTACGTGTATTCCAGTTGAATATTGATATTTACAGGTGTATGTCACCCAGTTTAGGAGGAGAGCTTTAGGCCAGTGCACAAAGGGTTAAATAGACTTGCTAAGCCCCCAGGTTCCGCTCTTTGGGAATTGAACTGGCAACCTTCAGGGTCACACAGACTGAATGCCATCCTATCTATTCTAAATGATCTGGATAACGAGCCCGTTGAGAGTCGTTGAGCGTGTAGATTAGCCTACATTAACATAAATTAGGAGGGCAATTAATATTCCGTTCAATCTGTTCTGAAGTCATTGGGGCTATCTAGAAGCAAAGACATTGAAGAAAAGGAGGAGGAGCGAGTTCGAAGAAGAAAATAAGGCCATCCCTCATAATGGGCTGTCAGAATATGTGAGCGGATGCCATTCCTCAGTCTTTTATTCTTAAAGAGGTGTAAATTAATACTTGTCCGTGTCAAGATGTATGGTATTTACTACGATATTGAGAAAAGAGTGATCTTGATCCTGGTTACTTTTTACTCTAACAAACAACCACCATTCGGGATTCTATTAAGTAGAGTATGCATACATCTGCCAAGGTTAAACATTTGTCAAAATATAATAGGTTAGTTAAATTTAGGCGGCATGGTAGGAAATGGTTAGAGCGTCTGCCTCACAGTTCTGAGGACCGGGGTTCAATCCCCGGCCCTGCCTGTGTGGAGTTTGCATGTTGTCCCCGTGCCTGCGTGGGTTTTCTCCGGCCACTCCGGTTTCCTCCCACATCCCAAAAACATGCATGCTAGGTTAATTGACAACTCTAAATTGCCCATAGGTGTGAATGTGAGTGCGAATGGTTGTTTGTTTGTATGTGCCCTGCGATTGGCTGGCAACCAGTTCAGGGTGTACCCCGCCGCCTGCCCAATGATAGCTAGGATAGGCTCCAGCACACCCGCGACCCTAGTGAGGAGAAGCGGCTCAGTAAATGGATGTATGGATGGATAGTTAAATTTAGGATCTTAATAGCTTAGAGTAGGAAAAGTTCCATCTATGTCCAGAATTGCAAACTGTTCTAGTATTCGGAGAAATACTGTACACTGTTTGAACTTACTGTATTTTTCGGACTACAAGTCGCATTTTTTTTCATATTTTGGCCGGGGGTGCGATTTATACTCCAGAGCGACTTATATGTGAAATTATTAAGACATTATTATATCATTTCACGTGTTATTTTCACACTGACAACCGCAAGAGGGTTGACGAAAGCGACGTAGAAGAGGAAGCGGCGCATCGTCTACCTCCGGAGTTGGCGGAGTTGTTTAGAAGTGACACTGAGGATGAAGATTTCATTGGATTTAGTGATTTGGAGTGACACTGATGGTTTGGTAAACTTGTTAGCATGTTCTTTATGCTATAGTTATCTGATTAACTGTTAATATGTTACGTTAACATACCAGGCACGTTCTCAGTTCGTTGTTTCTGCGTCACGTAACGTTAGCTGAATGTGTTACGTTAGCATACCGTACACCTATTCAGCCTGTTGTTCTCTATTATATTTTTATTTTAAATTGCCTCTCAAGATGAAATGTTTGTTCTTGGTGTGGGAGTTTATCAAATAAATGTACCCCCAAAAATGCAACTTATACTCCAGTGCGACTTATATATGTTTTTTTCCTTCTTTATTATGCATTTTTTGGCTGGTTCGACTTATACTCCGGAGCGACTTATAGTCCGGAAAATACGGTACTCGGTTTTCATCAGACAGTGCAATCATATGCCTTATATAGTTTACTATGAGATAAATGGCCTGATTTTCAAATTTTACAGCCCCCAAAAATGCCTCTAAAGTTGCGCATAGCCGTTTGAACTATGACCTAAGGAACCCAAGCAACAAAATCACGCATGTGGTATTTATAAATGTTGGTGAGAAGTGAGGACTGAGTGTCCCGCCAGAGAAAATAAACTTCATTGGCAGAGGTAATGAATTTGTTTGCAACTTACCTGAGAGCACATGTGGGTGACCTCTCACGGAACATTAGCCATGTGTGATGGTGACAGTTGAGCAGAAAGCAATCACAAGTGTGGTTAGACTTAAAAAAAAATATGGAAAACACAACACAACAATGTTTATAATGCAAAGTGGCACAGCGAGGAGGCCAACAACCTCTATAAACACACTATATATGTAGAAGCTGAAGAGCGATGTTTGCTAGCCTGAGAGTCAGGTCCCCTGCAACAGACGCACTAATGATAGCTTTCCGGCAGCCAGCGAAGAAAAATCCTCCATGGAAGAAAAACAAACTTTTAGTGAGGGAACTTCATCAATGTCTTCAGATAATTACATGACTCCCTTCATTAATGGCCCGAGGCTTTATTTGCTTCAACTTCACAGTGTAATAGTTCAAGTTATGTGTGCTTTTGGTCATATTTTAGCACACAAAGCCTCTTTGTTTTCTAAAGGTTAAGTTGCTGCATTCATTATTCAATCCAACCAAATTTTAACTAAATCACAGATGCAGAAAACATCATTTGGAGCCCTTCATTGGGTTATCAAGTGAACACAACCCAAATTGGGAAGCTGGTCATCCTCCCATTTTGTTCGGATTTGAAATAATTTTCCATAGGAAATAATACAAATCTGCAAAAATCTGTTACAGGGTCAAATTGTGCAGTCATAAAATTATTTTTAAATATACTGTCAATGTTTAAGTAAGCGGCACGGTGGAGCTTGGTTAGAGCATCCCTCAAAGTTCTGAGGACTGGGGTTCAATCCCCGGCCCCGCCTGTGTGGAGTTTGCATGTTTTCCCCGTGCCTGCGTGGGTTTTCTCCAGGCACTCCGGTTTCCTCCCACATGCCAAAAACATAAATGGTAGGTTAATTGACAACTCTAAATTGCCCGTAGGTGTGAATGTGAGTGCGAATGGTTGTTTGTTTGTATGTGCCCTGCGATTGGCTGGCAACCAGTTCAGGGTGTACCCCGCCTCCTGGCCGATGATAGCTGGGATAGGTTCCAGCACCCCCGCGACCCTAGTGAGGATAAGTGGCTCAGAAAATGGATGGATGGATGGATGGATGTTTAAGTACATTAAAACAAATGACTGTAAATTGAATTCAGAGATTTGTTTCCAAATACATTATACATGTTCAAAGATAATTGCTGAAAACACGTTTAAAGACTGAGAACTATGTGGTACTGAATTATGGAGATACAGTGTTAGACAGTTTTTCACTGTCTCGGTGTATGAGTCCCACCTGCGCCACAACTTCTGAATTTCAGTTCCTTCGATCACATCAGTGGTTATCCAGCGCAACTGCAAGTTAGTTATGACTACTTGGCCCACTACAGCATGCACTTAGCTAGCTAGTTAGCTATGCCTACTCCCGAAAATGCATCTTCCATGGATGTCACAATTTGCAGAACAGCTCGTTGTTGTTATTTCAATTCCCAAGGGAGGAGTTGATGCGGCCCACGAACCCCGTCTGTCGACCGATGATGAGCCCCGGAAGCCCATTTGCTTGCAAGCTAGCTGGTGGCTAGCGCCTTTCAGCGCGTCATGGAACTCCCCGTGACCAACCAGTGGAATATATTCCTGCCACCGGAGGCTTATTTTTACATTCAAACGTAGGAATATGGAGGCATAAAAAAGATGGTAGACAAAGTAGCATCCATTTTTCAGTGGGGCTTGGTTTCACACAGACATTGAGTTGATTTTTCAGGATTTTGAAGCCTCATTTTTAGGGATTGAACGACTTTTTTGTAGTTGACAAAGGGGATGATAGTCGAGTCAATGTCGACTAATTGATAACGTCATTTATTTATTTTTTTCAGTGAGTAAGTGCCTCCAGTCAGTGCACGTCTGTGATCTGTGATTTACAAAACAAGTTAACCAGTGTGAGTATAAAAATGTACAAAACAGACAGTTTTTAATGACAAATGATGTCATGCAAAAGTGATTTGCGTCATAGGTGCGCAAGTAGAAAAAAATACAAATAAAAAGTCAAATTGATTAAGTGCCTTAAACATCCCATCAGTGTTTTTAAGCTAATTAAAGATGTTTTTTTTTTTCCTCCACGCGGAGAGACACATACGCACATTATTCATTTAGATTATGACTACATCTATAAGTATATGTCTCAAAGGTTTAATAGATGAGGTAGCTGCTAAATAGACCCACAGATGGGATTCACTATCAAACTACTTGGAAGGTATGCAGTTCTGTAATGGCTCTTGACTATTGCTTTCAGCTGGACTTATATTTCATCTGAACCTTTTTAATTCACCTCATTCCTTTAGTGTCATTTATAGGCCACCTAGTATGACTGTATTTCACCCTGAATCACTACTGTATTAGAAAGAGTACTATATCATTAATGTGGCTTTGTAAAACAGCTTTCAATGTGTATGTTAAACATTCTAACATCATGATTTATTTATTTGTTATTATTATTTTTTTTAAATACATTCTATAAAATGTGTCAGTGTTGTCCAATCATTGTGGGCTATTTGGTGTTGAACAACGCACTGGTTCACTGTAACACCGACATTTCCCGGGGGAAATAATGCTTGTTAATCAATACAGTGTTCTCTTGAACAGCAATAAGAGTGTGCAGGATGGCCATGCAGTTTAATCTAAATACATTTCCACTCTGAAACACAAATACACACTCACACACACACACATGCAGCAAATACAGTAGGAGGACAAATAACAGCACAACGTAATTTAAAGGACCACCGCAGCACATTAATCTTAACCAAGGTCTCGGATTACCCTGTCCTGTTCGAGTCAAGGCTCTCTAATGTCTTTTTATTTGGAGACTTGAAAAAGGCATAAGAAAGCCTGGAAACTTTAACTTTGATTTAGAATTGTCTGTTATTTCGATTTACAGAGTTTTGGGTTGGACAGTGCAATAGTCACCATTTTACACTATTGTGTTAAAGTGTACAAACAGGTTAACCTGCACTGTAAAAAGATGTTCTGCTTGACTTTTTGAAATTTGTAATAAAGTGACCCCCACACATGGTGAAACTATTATTGCGGCACAGCTGGAGTTTTACTGTTTTATATTCTTCTTCTTTTCTTATCATGTTCTTCACTTAACACAAAGAAGAATGGTAATTATTTTGGAATGAATGTTGAAATGAAATGGAAGAAAAATCCTAACATGCACAGAGTTAACCTTACCTTTTCCTGAATTGTACCACCATACGGGCATTCAACATAGCGGTTCCACTGCATTATGTATAATGTTGATCAAAACAGTAAACAAAACAACAACTTTGTTTTATCAAGAATTGGATGTAGTTTCAAAGTTAATGTTCGGCTAATTACTATACATTATTTTTCATTTAAAAAAAAATGGTATACATTTGTGTCAAAATGAGCTGTGATAGCCACTATTATTAGACAGATTCTTTCTGATTTTGTTTTGGGTGAATAACAGATAATACTGTGTAGCTGTCCAGTGTTTCCTGGATATGAAATGAAATGTATCTTTTTCTCACACCTCATCTTGCTCAAATCCCAAGAGAGTGATGCTCAGGATGAGAAGCATGAACAGATAGCCTCACACATTTCCCCTCTGAGACATTCTTACATTTTTACATCATTTACTCATTTTTACATCATGTCAGGGAGGTGAAACAGCCTTTAAAGGATTGCTTTGTCACAGTTGCAAAGGTTGTAATATATTACTATTTCAGCTCTACACGCTGGTATTTTTAAACTCAAAGGTCAGTCAATACTAAATAAATGTAAGACTGTGGACTACAACTCAGTCAGTGAAAATTTACATTACTAGTATACTAAATTAATTGACTTTTATTCTCAGTCTCATCCCAAGTAATTATGTAGTTGAGCCATTTCTTTGTGAAATTATTTTTCTTAATAATACAGTACTCTTAGTCATTGTGATCCAGTTAACACCACGCGGCTCCAGACAGCCTGCAGCCATTTTGCACCACCTCAGGGAGGGAACAGAACTTCTTCAGAGAAACACACATTTTTCTTGCAGTACATGTTTAAATTTGTTCATGTCTCATTCTCCCAGTTGTTAGTGAAAAAAGATTTCATTTCCATGTTCAAACAAAATAGCATGTGAATTCCTTATAAATTATAATGCAACTTCAACAGTCTCTTCACTTAAAATGATTCAAACAACAAATAAAAACACAGTTTGTACCTGAAGAAACACATACTCTACTGAAATTGTAACAATGTTGTTAAAGGGCCAATATTTTACCAAACCATTTTTTTCTATTATTTGCGATGCTCTATGGTGCCTCAGTAAACGTGAAATATGAACAAAAAGCGTCCACGCATTTTTCTGCCGAGAGCCCTGAAATCAGGTCATTTGAATTTCTCAAGCTTATCTATGGCTAGGTTCACACTGGATTGCTTGATGCCGAATTTGGATTTTTTTGTTAAATCCGATCTTTTTATGTAGTTGTTCACATTACAAAACCAACTACGGCTTCTGCTGAGGACGGAACGGGTCAGTGACGTCACATGCCTGCGCACAAACCAGGACCTCACATTGCACCTGCTCACGGCCACGACAGGCCGTGTTGATGGAAGTAAATATGCCCCCTCGCATAGGTCTCGCCATTACGCATTTGTGGTAATTTCGAAGATTTTGTGCAACCGGAGGCAACATTTTCTCATCTTTGTTAGTTCTAAAGCATCTTCTTTTGGCCACTGACTTTTTTCTTCTCCTTTGTCTCTGTTTGCTTTTGTCACGTGTCTGTTTTGTCCAACAATTGTGACATTTGTCGCCTTTTGATGACGAACATGTTGGATGCGTGTCCCATGAGCCATACTGCACTCGTGTCCGATACATATCCGATTTATATCCACATATGAAGGAGGCCTGGGTCGGCTATGAAAAAAACAGAATTGTACTGTTCACATCACTGATACATTTACAGTATATTATTTAAGATTGAAGGTCCTAAGATTAAAAACATCTCTTTAACGAGTTTCCCAGGAAGAGGCTCGAGCAAGCATGTTGTCTGTTTTGCCCCACTAACGAGTTTCGTGAGTCTGTCAAGGGGTACTTCTTCAAAATGACAGAGCATAGCCGCACGGGCAAACGCAATGGTGCTCATATTTGTCTCAGTGATTGAAGAATTCAACTGGGCATGAGGCACGGTGTCCTTAATCTCATTCCTAATGAGATGAGCTGTTTTTTTTTAGTTAAAAAAATGCATTATATCATCAGCTGAAAAGGAGGAGCTGATGGAAGTAGGGTGCTTTTGTGTGAGCATTGCTGCTGCTTCTTCTTTTCCTTTCGGCTTGTCCTGTTAGGGGTCGCCACAGTGTGTCATCCTTTTCCATGTAAGCCTATCTCCTGCATCATCCTCTCTAACACCAATTGCCCTCATGTCTTACCTCACGACATCTGTCAACCTTCTCTTTGGTCTTCCTCTAGCTCTCTTGCCTGGCATCTCCATCCTCATCATCCTTCTACCTATATACTCACTATTTCTCCTCTGGATGTGTCCAAACCATCGAAGTCTGCTTTCTCTAACTTTGTCTCCAAAATATCGAACCTTGGCTGTCCCTCTGATGAGCTCATTTCTAATTTTACCCAACCTGGTCACCAGTGTTTTATACACTTTGCCTTTCATTCTAACAGAGACTCTTCTGTCACATCACACACCTGACACCTTCCTCCACCCGTTCCAACCTGCTTGGACCCGTTTCTTTACTTCCTTACCACAGTCACCATTGCTCTGGACTGTTGACCCCAAGTATTTAAAGTCCTCCACCCTTGTTATCTCTTCTTCCTGTAGCCTCACTCTTCCCCCTCCATCCCTCTCATTCATGCACATATACTCTGTTTTACTTCGGCTAATATTCATTCCTCTCCTTTCCAGTACATGCCTCCATCTTTCTAACTGTTCCTCCACCTGCTCCCTGGTTTCACGGCAGATCTGTCAGCCTATCCATCACCTCTGCAAACAGGAAGGGGCTCAGGGCTGATCCGTGAAGCAGTCCCACTTCCACCTTAAATTCCGCTGTCACACCTACAGCACACCTCACCACTGTTCTGCTGCCCTCGCACATGTTCTGTATTATTCTAACATACTCTCCCCTACCACTACCTTACAGTCGGTAACCTCCTTCAGATTACATCGTCTGCACAAAATATAATCCACCTGCGTGCTTCTACCTCCGCGTTTGTAGGTCACCCTATGTTCCTGCCTCTTCTGGAAAAAAAAAAGTGTTCACTACAGCCATTTCCATCCTTTTTTTCGCAAAGTCTACCACCATCTGTCCCTCCAGGTTCCTTTCCTAGATGCCGTACTTACCCATCACTTCTTCATCACCCCTGTTTCCTTCACCAACATGTCCATTACAATCTGCACCTATCACGACTCTCTCTCTGTCTGGGATGCTCAGAACTATTTCGTCGAGCTCCTTCCAGAATTTCTCTTTCACCTCTTGGTCACATCTTATCTGTGGGGCATAGCCGCTAATCACATTATACATAACACCCTCAATTTCAAGTTTCAGCCTCATCACTCGATCTGATACTCTTTTCACCTCAAAGACATTTTTAGCTAACTCTTCCTTTAAAATAACCCCTACTCCATTTCTCTTCCAATCTCCACAATGGTAAAATAATTTAAACCCTGCCCCTAAACTTCTAGCTTTACTGCCTTTCCACTTGGTCTCCTGGACACACAATATATCAACCTTTCTCCTAATCATCATGTCAAGCAACTCCCGAGATATTCCTGTCATAGTCCCAACATTCAAAGTCCCCACATTCAGTTCTAGGCTCTGTGCTTCCCTTTTCTCTTTCTGCCTAAGAACCCGCTTTCCACCTCTCCTCCGTCTTCAACCCACAGTAGCTGAATTTCTACGGCACCATGCAGGTTAACGGTGCCGGGGGCGGACGTTGTTAACCCGGGCGACGACCAATCCAGTATGGAATTCTTTAGATGAACGCTCATATTTGTTTGGCAAAGTTTGAAGCCGGATGCCCTTCCTGACGCAACCCTCTTCATTTATCCGGGATTGGGACTGGCCTACACTTTGCACTAGCTTGTGCCCCCTATAGGGCTGCATTTGGGTTAGCATTTCTACTGTATCAAATACGTATTTAGTGTTATTTTGATTAAGAAATTATTTTTGGAAAAATAATTAGTTTCAGCTGTAACGAGAGCCTGTTTGTATTTCAGTAAACTATCCCGCCATGCCTGACGGAAGACCTGAAGTTTAGTCGCACCCCATTTGCGCTCAGCGTAAGGGCCAGGGGGGCAGTAAAAAACTGCAAGATAGAATGACACTGGTGTTGGAGATTGCATAATGAGAGCCTCAAATGTTTTAAAGTCGATGTTTGGGCTAGTAATAAGGCTGAAAACGGATTCGGAGATGAGGGTGATACCCATTCCCTTCTTAATAGGACGTGCAACATGAGAACTCGCAAAGTTCGGGGGAGACGCCTCGTTAAGTGGTAAAAACTAATTTGGTTTCTTGCAAAGACCAATCATATTAAGATTACGGTCTCCGAAAAAATATTTGAATAGCAAAGCTTTTGAGGAAAGTGATCTCATATTTTATAAGACAGATTTTTGGGCTGATCAGTGCTATTTGCTCCCAGAGTATTCATGGTAGTAATATTATTAAGATTGCATTGTCTAGACCCTGTATTAATATTTCGAGATGCTGTGGGTGCGGCAAGAGATTAATGCTGCAGGAATCTGGTAGTTATTTCTCGACTTGTCATCGGTAGAACAAACTGGGGAAGAGTGCTTAAACTCATCACACAGTACTACCTCAGTAGAAAACATAACAATCTGTAATGCATGAGAGGGATCAGAGTGTGAAGAATGTCGCTCTAATCTACATATAGGACTGTGTGTGCTGTTAAAAGTTAGAGAGAAAGGAGGTGGTATTAGCCATATATATATATGTATATATATATATATATATATATATATATATATATGAAATAAGTATTTAACACGTCAAATAAGTATTTAACACGTCACCATTTTTCTCACTAAATATACAAGTAATCCATGCATGCAAAGAAAGTAGAACAAATAAGATCAGACATTTTCTTAAACTCTCTGGGGCTTCCGTGTCTGACAGCCATTGTTCTCACGGAGCCGCTGGCGTTTATGTGCGTGCCTAAGAAAATGATCAACATAGTCTAAGGTCACGCCTTCATTCTGCACAGTGTCTGATTGGTTATTCTTGACCTGTTGTGCCAAGTTTTAAAATAATAATTACAATTAAATTTGGGGCATTAGATGGGGCCAGAGAGGGTTGGGCTATCAAAAGATCATTTTCATCATATTTAACTGTCAGGTCATACAGACAACTTTCACAAATATTACTTGTTTTTGTTTTTTTTCAAATGCCCCTTTATAGGGGCATTAAAATGCGTGCAAAAAGTATAATGCTTTTTTGTCAAGCCACGACATGATTGTAATTCAACATATTTGAAGTCACATACCTGTACTGAAGATGATAGTATATTACCAAAACACTATATTGACTAAATACCAAACTTTGAGGTGAAATCAGCCCATGCGAGAGGTGAACTGGTGAATGTAACTCCAAAGAAAAAGAGGATAATGAAATGCAGTTAATGGAAAACATGTGATGCACAGGTGCTGTGGGGATATTATTGAAATTAAATTGCAAATGCTGAATAAGCCACCACAAAATGATGGATGCATAAAAAGATGAAATGGCGGTTTGAGAGAATGCATAGGGTCTGCAGAGATAACGGGCTACTCTGATACGCTATAAAGGTAAGAACTTGAGATGAAGTGATGCAAATGCAAAAGTGTCAATCATGAGGTAGCTAATACATCAAGGCACTTTACAAAGGGCAGATGGGGAAGCCACAAAGAATGGAGAGATGAAGTAAAGCTTTCAAAGGTTAATATGGACTCAGAAAGGGTGTGTAAAAGTGTGTGTGTGTGTGCGTGGGTGTTTATGTGGGAGGGGCACTAATGCAAGAGTGGGTGGAGACAATAATGCGAGAACTGAGTACTGAGAAACGGGAAGAAAATGAGGGAGGGTGAGGATGACATTGTTAATGTAGAAAAGGGTCAGAGGAAGTGGATCGAAGAAAAAGGAGACAAAAAAATGAAAGCATGGGCATGAGTGCTGCCATTCTTGCACTTCGTTAACCGGGTCACTATAAAATTAGGTGTGCATACCTGTGTGTGTTTTTATCTTTGAAATGTGTGTAGCTTTACGTGCAAGCAATATAAAAGTGCCATACATTGAGTAATGCTGCAAGCAATTAAAATCCTCGTCATTCATCAACGACTTCTTCACTCTCACTTTGACACGTATCGGTATGAACGTAACTTAAACGTGCAGTGCCTCGAAGAAGGTTAAGCATCCTCTGTGTAGCTAACACAAAGCAGCACATTGATATCCTGTCATCCCTAAAAATTAAGTCAGTGCCAAACATAAAGCAAAGTATCTGCAAAAAGGAGCAACATTAGCATTTTAGTTTTACTTAAAGGCCCTGTAAAATGAACTCAGATATATTTTTTAAAATATATATATAAATATTAAATATGTTCAAAGATAATTGCTGAAAACATCTGCAGAATGAGAACTCTGTAGTACAAAATTGCGGCGAAATATTGTGAAACTGTTTTTCATCATTTCAGTTTTCCTGATTTTTTTTTTAGGGGACACAGCTAAAACGGCACCCAGTGACCAACTTGGGCATCCGGCATAATCCCCCCTGTCCTCCACAATACAAGAATTTGAGTGCAATCGGTCGTATCAGTGGTTGTCTGGCGCAATTGTTGAGTCACTGAGTAAATATTACTAGGCTCATTTATATCACTACAGCATGCAGTTATCTAGCTAGCTTCAGTATTTCTCAACAGCAAAAATTGATCTTCCAAGGATGACACAATTTACAGAACAGCTCGGTGTTGTTATTTAGATTTTGAACCGAAGACGTAATGCTGTGGACAAGTCAGCTGCCCGTCCATCAATTTTTCAACGAGGCATGGTTTTACCCATTCAGCGGACACCCTATAGTGTTTGAGAGCGGAGATAATGTCTTGATTTTTCACAACTTCAAAGCTTCGTTTTATATACTTGCCGATGTTTTTAACTATTCAAATTGGTAGTGTTGTGAAGAAGACTCTGGGGTGTGTCAAATTTAAAAGACATTTATTTTTACCTTACAGGGACGAGCTGTTCATCCAGAAGACATAAGCTTTCTTAGCTTTCTTGTCCTTTATTTTTAAGGTAACCACTGCGGGAACAGACAAATCTTTCAGCCCTTCTTTAGGCTTCATCTTTAGCAGGAGTCTTGCAGATTGTGAAAAAGTGGCTTTTTGGTGTCAGTGTACAGGTGTGTTTTGGTTTTATTGGATAATGTCACTATTGACATTGAACATTGACCAAATTGATGTGTTAAATCAAACTACCGTGGCCGTTTTGCGTCTGGCATGGTATTTTTCAAAATCAACCAGGTTCCTATCTTGACATACAAATGCAGTGGTACATGGACTTACGAATACACAGCCCGTAACTCACTTAACTCGTATTTCAATAGATTTTCCCAATTGGAGTGAATGCGATTGGCTGGCAAGCGGTTCAGGGTGTACCCCGCCTCCTGCCCGAAGATAACTGGGATAGGCTGCAGCAGCCCGCGACCCTCGTGAGGATAAGTGGTGAAGAACATGGTTTGATGGATGGATAATAATAATAATAATATGAAAAAAGAAAAATGAATGTAAAGAAATAAACTGGTTTTATAAAGTCGAATACAGCCAAAAGCCCCGCCCCCCGCCACACACACTCGTGTTGACGTGTGGCTTAAATGGTTTGTCCCATTTAATAAACTGCTGAAAGTACATCGGTGAAAGTGACTCTCCTTTTTTTGTCACGTACAGTATCTCAAGTGGCGGCGTATCTTAAGGTCCCTCATAACTCAAATTTAGGCTCGCAACACAAAGCAAAAAATCGACCAAGCGAAGGCTCTTACCTCGAAAACTCATAAGTTGGGGCACTCGTAAGTTGAGGTATTACTGTAAAACTAATCAATCTTTCTATAAAATGACTAAACATTGCATTACACAGAGTGGTGCACAAAAATAATTCTTCAAATTTGACCATTGGGTTCAGATACCACAAACAGTATTATTCAGACACACTTTACAATTCATAGGGTTCTTATTGCCATATAAGCGAAAAATCTCGCATTTAGCTGCAGGCCTAAAAAAACACGAGTGGATTTAATGTAGTCTGAAACACTTCACACAGCTGATGGGAAGTCAAGCAGTCAATGATAATCCTCTGTGGGTTCATGACTATAAGCTTCCCCTTTTACACAACTCACCATGCAATCATGTGTCAACAGTAGTTATTGATTAATTCTGCTTGCTAAAAGTCAAACCTTTGTTTTTGACAGTTGTTCATTTTTACATTCGCCTGGCCTCATGCAGGAGCAGTCATAGTGTTCTTACTTTTCTCAGCATGCTGTTGAATTAATGTTTTCGGGATTCTGCATTCAAGTACAAGTAGGGTCTCCACAGCTACTCACCTGTCATACAAGTACAGGTAAAGCAATGCAACCACTGACACTGTTTACAACTGAGTTTTCATTCAGTTTTGGTAAAACAAATGAACTAGAAAATTTGGCTATAACACGTCCATAATTCCCAACATGCAGTTTAGAATTAATAAACCAAACCCATAACAATAAACTACACCTTCTTCCGCAGGGCATTGAATTAATCACAACTGGAATGTTCTGGTTGTCGAGTTGTGATTGATTCAATGCCCTGAGAATGAATTGAACCGGATGAAGGAGAATATTCACCTTGGTTTATAAAAGAGACCCAAATTAGAAAGAGTTCCCTCCTCAGGAACCACATTTACTAAATACTCTATGTCATATATTGCCATACCATTGACCATGTACTTGTAGTATACTGTGTATGAATCAAAACAACCAGTGATGAAAAGTAAAATAGCCTACTCAGATAAGCCAGTCTAGTAGCTAAGGTTTTGTACTATCTTTAGTCTTAATGGCCTTCTGCCTTGTGTGTGAAATTTGCTGTCTGGAGAAATGATTTTGCTCCTACAACCTGGTGACAAATGAATTAGTTCCACTTCCTTGGCAGAATTAAGAAACATTTCAGTCACTGTGTAAAGGTCTGGTCAGTGGTGACATGAGCAGCTGACCCTGAGCTATGAAATGTAATTAAGAAAATATGAAATGAGGAATCATATACTTTGTGCCCTCTATTTGGTGGCAGTGCCACAGGGCTTGTCTGGTACTGATTAGCAGCAGCAATGAAAAGAACAATGGCTGATAACTAGATTGAAAGTACCACAGCAATGGTCTTCCAGCTGTTTACCTGCGTTGCAACCTAGGTTGCTCCAGTGTCACTGCAATGCAACCACAAGTAGAATGCATCTCCTCAGGGAGAGAATACTTTTATTTGATTAAGTTTCAAGAAGGCTACAAATGTCAAAGAAAATGAAGCCCCTGGAAAGAATACCCCTTGGAAATATTCTGACCAAAGGTAAAAATTGCATAATTAAAACACTAGAGATCCCGTTGGACACCATCCATCGTTCAGAATTATTCATATCGTAAGAGTGAAAGTTGAACAAAAGAATTGATATGATGTGATTCATATGCAAGGAAGTATCCCACAGTTGAAAATGAATTTTCATGCAATTAGTGCACTCAAAGCTAGTTACTTTTTACTATTTGCAAATTAACCTGCTAACACCACATCTGTCTGTCATCTACTGATATGTTGAGCACAATGTGTTGCACAATTAATATGGTGGGTGGTTTCTCTTCTAATATATCTTCTGCCCTGGCTGGTAGTTGTGTATGCTACTGTATATCCATTAATCAGATTGGTTGTCATTTCTAGTGCCTGCTGTGTGTGTGTGTGTGTGTTTTTTTTTTTAACATAAAATGCTTTAGATTTGAGTTAATTTGGATAATTTTGTCAGTTCTGAAAACAAACTGATGAGGAGTGGGAGAAATGACTTTGTAAGAGCTGTTGATAATGTTTTGCCAAGATAGAGAGTGGCGATTGGTTGATATGACAATGACATTAACATAAAAAATGAATTAGAAATGAAAAAAAAAATAATAACCACAGAGAAGGCCTACTGCTGGCACAAGATTGATTCCCATTAACTGCCTTAATGGGGAACTAAACCACAACCTTTTTAAAGCAGGAATACATGTTATATGCCTGCACTAGTCAAAACACGGTACTCCGATTAATATAGAGTTTGTGGAATAAGAATTCAACAGAAAAGTTCATCAGCTTTGGGTTTGGGGGCGGGGGGGCATGTGGGGCGAAATCATTATCAGCTGCAGACCATAAGTGACGACAAAGCGTCATTAGAGAGTTGCCTGCTATCACAGTGCTCAGTTGGAGTGTATCAAATGACAAATTACAGAGTGTGATGGATGTTGCAGGTACTATACTATTGCTCTGTCCCCATGTCATCTGTTATTTTTACATATTATGGGCATGGCACCAACCATGCACCTTTTCACCGAGGCGTGCGAGCACTTGTGGCCGAGCATGGTGCACTATGAGGCAGACTCGCTAGCACGAATCAGTGGTCCCCGGCTGGTTCTTTTTTTTGTCCCTTTTTCCTCTATTTTTAGGTCTTGTTGATGTTGGTACACAACAAAATATGATGTAAAGATGAAATGTACCCACTTGAATGACGAGGTCTTTAGTAACTCAAGCAAGATTATGCTTCTTTTAATTTCCTGTAGAGTAGTGATTTTGGAGATGCGAGGATTCCGGCCGATAGGGATGATAACTAGTTTGTTCTTGCTGAATATTTACTAACTCTGCCTTTTTTTTGTGAAAAGACCTAAAAATGGCAGCCCTTATAAGTGAGTTACAAATAATAATAGTAATAATAACAAAGGCAGTTGCAATATTTTAAACATTTTTATTTACAGTATTTTTCAGAATAAATGCTTCATAGAATTAAGTAAACAGCAGCGGATTAAGAAGGTGTGCACATTTAAACTACGAGAAGATGTTTACATCTTGGGTTTAGTTCCCCTTAAAGCTGAATCGGCTTATGATTCACTTGACAACCAGTCTTACGTATAAAAGGTAAATGTACTTTATTTGTCATATGTAGAATGTACAGCAACATTTATTCTCAGCAGCGGACCCTACTCTGGGGAGCAGTGGACAGCAGTCTTGTATCGTCCAGGGAACAGATCCAGATCTTGCATCAGCGCCTTGGTCATGAGAACTGACTGAAATTAAACGTAGATGTTTTTGTGGGGGAAACTGGAGGACACAGGTAAAATTGAGGCGTGGAGAGAACATGCAAACTGCATGCTAAAAGGCCCCAATGCCAGGTTTTAAGGGCAGTCCAAGCTGTGAATGAACTAGGGACCTTCTTGTTGTGATGCAAAAATCTGGGAATGAAGGCCTTTGCTGTGACCTAGAACTGGAGATAATAAGAAAGAAGATAAGAAAATAGAAAAGGGATAATAAAATTGCCAGTGTGTTGTCGTGTTCAGTGCTGTATATTGATGATACTGGTCTCTTTTACAAAGAAGAGACCATAATAGTGATAATTAAGATGAATAATTACGACATTTGGACCATTCCCTGTTTAGACAATAAATATTATGGCATAGTATTGACTGGTTTAGGAGGCCCAATGTAATTTATTTTCATGGGGTTTAAAATCTCATTCGTATTTGTATAATTATTAGCCTTTATATGGGTAGCACTCCTCCTATTCACTTGTGTTTGTCTTTTGTTTTGTGTCTCATTAAAGATGTTGTCAGTAATGTCATCTGCAGAAGTGGATAAGAGGCGCTCCCGGTTTGTATGGGGTCTCTTGATTGGACTGTTTATATTTTGCTTGTTTTCAATCACAGTGCCTGCATGTGAATTGTCTCGACGAGCTGGTTGGTTTATTGAGTTACATTGATCATCCCCACCACCACCACCCTGCCAGTGGGAATATCTGTAAGGTCCCATCGTTGTGTCTTCTATGACCTTACCATTCCTTTATTTTCTGTTTTGCATCCCAACTCCTCTCAATCTCAGGTTCTGATTTACTAAAGGTTTGCATATGCAAAAACAGACGCAAACTTGAATGCTCACACAAACACAAGTGGAAGCTGATCTCACTTGGGATACTCATTTGGGATACTCAGATTGCATATATGCAAAATTTCCATGCAGTTCATTTTCTGAGTTATGGGAGGAGTATATATATATATATATATATATTAATTTACCACATCCAATGTGATTTATCAACCCTGAGATGAATTGCGAGGCTGGCTGATTTTGTGTCTATAAGGCAGGCGCAAACTCCACTGCTTTGCCTAACTATGACTAAGAGGTGCTGGCAAAATGAGAGATGACGGGTAGAACGGTTTTTTTTCTGCACCTGTAAAATGTTTTGAAATACAGTACCAGAAACAAAAGTTATGAAATATCATTCGGCAAAGCAACTGTGGTGGTTTTGAATGATCTATGGGCTGACTTGGAGCCAGTCACAACAAGGAGTCATGCAATGACACCTATGATAAAATTACTTTCAGATGCATTTCCTCGCATCTATCTCCATCCATCCATTCATTCATCCATCCATCCATCCGTCCCATCTACATTTTTATTATCTCCTTCTAAATTATCATATTGAAATTAAAACTACAGTAGCACTGTCGAGTAATGTAAGTGGCAGGAATGTACATTACCAACTTTGTACCTAAAGACACACTGAGACTTATTTCACCACCGCACCACCTGCTGAATCTGGTGGGTCACTATCCCATTCGTACCCAATGCAAGCCGGTTGTTACAGTGTAAATTCTGAAATACACACCTGTATCCACATTTCCATCACTTCATTTTTTTACGCCGTTGGCATAATAAATAGTATGTTCTCTCCTTTTGGTTTGGGAAAACAGTATCTCTTCCTCAATGCCATTAAGACTTTGTGTTTGTTCTCTTTCTTGCTTGCACCAGCCATCATTCACCCTCCACTGAGAGATGGATGAATGAAGCAAAGAGGTTAATGACAGAATGAGTGATTTTTGATGTATGTGTGTATGAGAGAAAGTGGACGTGTGCTTGTGTATGTGTGCGTCATTTGCCACTGTGTGTCTCTTTGCATGTGTTTCTAATGCATTTGTGAAAAAGTGTAGTGACTGATTCTGGGTGCCATTTATCCCAGTCTCGTTTTACCGTGAGACTTACATCATTAATACCCATGTTCAGGGGTTCAGGGGTCATTGCACCTATGTATGAGCTATGTATGGGCTTGTATGCAAATTCAGAGACACGAGTTTGTCCGGGCGTATTTAATTTCAGTGAGAAGTCTATAATATTCTGAAATGTGTCCGCATTCGCAAGAGTCTAGCCTCTTACTTCACACACTCTGCACATTTTTAGTACTCACACTGTACATGTGCCGCACATTGGGCACACTCATATCTCATTCAGGGTCCCCTGGGGGACTGGCGCGAGGTATGGTGGGGCAGGCGCCAGGCCGGGTGCTAGCACATCTGTGCTGGTTTCCGGTCTGGTCGCCCGCCCCCTTCACAGCTCTGCCGGTCCTCCAGTTTTAATGCATCATACACCCATCTGAGTGACGAGGGCAGGGTCGGGCTGGGGAGGACACTCAGGCAGGTGTCCTGCTCTCTGGCCCACCATGCCTTTCTCCTGCAGATTTTTAATGCACTACATACTTTCGCAAATCTTTGGGGTGCTGGTTGGCCTGGGTGGGGGTGACGAATGCAGGTCAGTATTGCCCTGTGACCGTCTTGCCTCACCCTCACCAGTTTCTCTAATTTTAATGAACTATACCCCACCACACACAATCACGGTACAGGGATAATAGTTGCCAGTCGGGGACCTGTTAACCATAGTAATAGGGTGGGTGGTGGGTTTTCACATTTCTCTTGGCTTGACTCCTGGGGCTTGCACCTCCAGTTGTCGGATCGCAGATGGGTGGGGGTCACTCCTCCCCCTTTGAGCCCCGCCTTCCACAGCACAGCAAAACTGTTCCAGCACAAAGGCATACAGATCCACCATTCTGAAAGGCCATGCAACAACAGGATATACATACATACATACATACATACATACATACATACATACATACACACATACACACACACAAACACACACACACACTCACACACATACATACGTTCATACATACATACACACACACACAAACACACACACACACTCACACACATACACACATACATACATACATATTCTGTAAAACCAAGGTATGTTCAATGACCAGTAGAGTCAAGGTTCAGACTTGCACCATCAATCTTTTGAGAATATTTTCACTGCTCCATAACCCCCCCCCCCCACACACACATATACAGTACACACGTACACACACACGAATGGACCACATGCACTCACACACAAACAGTAGGAGCTAAACAACAAGATTTTTTGTAGTCGAGTCGACTATAATGTGATGAAAGTTGAGTCTAAGTTGATTAATCGATGACGTCACATCATGATATTGTTTTAGCACACAGTGGTCACCAACATTTTTTGGGCCATGGGCTGGTTTCATCAGACACATTTCAACGGACTGGCATAGGAACATCCATCCATCCATCCATTTTCTACCACCATATATGCGCCCAGACTTCCCTCTCCCCAGCCACTTCATCCAGCTCTTCCGGGGGGATCCCCGAGGCGTTCCCGGCCGGGCCAGCCGAAAGAGGTAGTCTCTCCCGCGTTTCCTGGTCGTTCCTCCCGGTGGAACGTGCCCAGACCACCTCACCAGGGACGAGTCCGGGAGGCATTCTCTCGATCACGACCCATAGCTCGTGACCATAGGTGAGTGTAGGAACATAGATCGACCGGTAAATTGAGAGCTTCGCCTTTCGGCTTAGCTCCTTCTTTACCACAACGGACCGATACAAAGTCCGCATCACTGCAGACGCTGCACCGATCCACCTGTCCATCTCCCGTTCCATTCTTCCGTCACTCGTGAACAAGACCGCAAGATACTTAAACTCCTCCACTTGGGGCAGGATCTCTTCCCCGACCTGGAGAGGGCACGCCACCCTTTTCTGACTGACCATGGTCTCATATTTGGAGGTGCGGAACCACATCGTCTGCAAAAAGCAGATATGCAATACTGAGGCCACCAAACCGGACCCCCTCTATGCCTCGGCTGCGCCTCGAAATTCTGTCCACAAAAGTTATGAACAGAATCGGTGACAAAGGGCAGCCTTGGCGGAGTCCAACTCTCACCGGAAACGAGTCCGACTTACTGCGGGATATGCGGACCAAACTCGTCGTACAGGGACCGAACAGCCCGTATCAGGGGGTTCAGTACCCCATACCCCCGAAGCACCACCCACAGGACTCCCCGAGGGACACGGTCGAACGCCTTCTCCAAGTCCACAAAACACATGTAGACTGGTTGGGCGAACTCCCATGCACCCTTGAGGACCCTGTCGAGGGTGTAGAGCTGGTCCACTGGACTCCTTCTTCAGCTTGATGGCATCCCTCACCGTTGGTGACCACCACCAACGGATTTCCGCCATGACAGACACCGACCGCCTTATGGCCACAGCGCCGGTCGGCTGTGGCATAGGAACAATATAAACAAATGATTAAAAATAAAACGCATCATTATGCTGAAGGTGGTTGGTGTAAATACTGGGAGCCCTGAGCATGTGTTTCTGTTCAAAGAGCTGGCCTGTCTCATCTTGGGTTCCATAGCATAGCGTATTGTAAGATGGGACATCGTAGCCAGTCTCCAAAATAGTAAGCATTTCTCTTTTTCACTATTTGTACTTGTGTTTTTATTGTATTTGAGGATATAATTGCATCTTTTTGCTAGTGACCCTGCTTCTGGTCTATTAATCTTTGGTAAAATATTTCCACGTGCTTGCAGCATACAGCTGTATGCCGTATTGTGACAAGTATTGCCACACAGCGTCGCAAAGTGACACAAGTTGGATGCTGTTGGTGCATGTCGAGACACAGTTCATGTTATCATACAGTTGGTGCTCATGCATTATTGGACAAAGATGGAGCTTCGCTTTGAACCGCTGTCCTCGTTCCTCGCCATCAGTCCCGTCGTCCCGCTAGTATGAATATTTTAAGACTAGTGGCGATCGGAATAGCTGAACCTAGCGTCGCTAACAATTGGTCACATCCACAACCAGCTTCTTTTCGTACTCTCTGACACGCACAGACATACTCTGAGGAGTTCATCTACTATTTCTGTCTGTAAACAAAGCTCCTGAAATAAAGTGATGACCTTTCATCCATACATTTGTTATTAACACATTTAGAGAACTCGTATTAAAAAAATACTTGAACCAAAATTACAACAAAAACTACTTTGTGGGAAAGGAAGTATAAATGCAAAGAAGAGGACAAATAAACAAGGGTGTGCCGAGCATGTTTAATGTATGCTCTTTTATTGTGGTATTGTTCTGACAAGGTGATGCAGGATACAGTGACCAGGCACCTACTGGTGTTCTCATTTCTGATGTTTATTTTAGGCCGGCAAAGCATGGTTCATGTTAATTTACCATTTCTGTCATTCTTCTCTGGCTTGATATTGTGATGCAAATCTGAGAATCTGGGACACGGCAGCTTTATTTATTGGCACCGTCGTGTTTCTTATACAGTACAGTAGGTGCATAGATGCATCTAACACACACACACACACACACGTACCCTTTGAGATGGACATACACACAGCTACACACTCTTCACCACAGCAGTCATCCACTTATCCTAAAAAATACTATATGTTGGAGCATTTAACTATAGTTCCCTTAGAGGGAATGTGTGCATGCTCAGATTTATCACATAAAACCCTAAAGGGGCTCTTTATTTCCCCAAACACTGCCCATATTGATACAGAAAAGCCACACACTGACACCTTCTCACTCACATTCATATACACGATAGTGGACGTAAACCAACTACTGGCTTAGCATGCGTACTGCAACATCGTTACTTGGGAGGTAACTTCATTTTGTAGTAGACTCAAATACATGTATGTCAGTTAGGAGATCAAATAACTACTGAGCGTTTGCTGACTATATAGTTCAGTTATGAAATGATTATTATTTGTTTTATATGTTTTTGTCTGCTTGGATGAGAGAACAACTTTATTCAATATTCCTGTATGGAGAAATCTGACTCATAGACAGGTCTAATGGTTTCAGTAATAACAATATAATAGGAGTACAATAAATTCCCCAAAATGCAGATGCTGACATGCAAAGGGAGCTCTGGGATACAGTTTCTGCAAACAAATGCTACCTGTTTTGATTTGATAAATATATTATTATATTTTATTGTTTGTATTGTCACATCTTTTGTGCCCTATTATTATTAATTTATTTGTACTGACATTTGTCAATTTTTACTCTCCACTGAGTTAAAATCTTTAGTGACTGTCCCAACATTCAGGATTCTAAAGAAAGTGATGTTTGCTGGCTAACATAAGAACTGAACTGAAAAAAGGGGAGACAAAGGGCTAATTTCATGTTTACCACTCTTGAATAAATACTTAAAACCTTTTTTCACTATATAATTCCCCCTTTTAGAAGAGGAGTGACTCTGATCTGTGGATATCTGATTTTACGTGTGAATTGGGGCACTCTGGTGAAACGAAAATTTGTTACTTGAAGCAATCCAGCCAATATGTCTTGTTAAAATGTTACAGGTACTGTATATAAGACAATATTCCATTGTCTCTTATCACAAAGCTGTGATGAGACATATCACATGCTGTATCAGAGCAGGCAGGAGGTTCTAGTGTTAAAGACTACGGACTGAGAATGATGAGGGTGGAATGAGGTGGTGGTGAGTAGGTTGAAAAGGACCTTGTCACTGGCTCATCCTTTATATTTCATAGAAAAACAATGCGACTTTTGCATGGGTGCACATATTGCGCGTACAATTTGTTTGTGTGTGTGCGGACCTTCCTGTCAGCGTCATGATAAATGGGAATAGTTGTGACTTCGAGTTTACACACAACTCTACGCTGCCCAGAGGACCATGAACTGTCACCTAACACGGAAATTGACTGTTTTGCGCGCGCACACACGCACACACGCACACACACACACACACACACATACAGTTTTTTGTGTTTAAAGACTTAGATCGAGTAACATTCAGGACCTCACAAGTGTATACAGACAGAGAGATGCAACCTTAATAGCCATTAAAAATACAAAAACAAAAAGGAAGACACATTGATTCACACATGCATGTAGAATGAAGACAGACAAAGACACACACACATACACTTACAGAAGGCCATCCATCCATTCGGCAAAGTGAGTTGACAGATGTAAATGTGCCCAGAGGACAGCAAGACTAAATGAAGATGTATTAGACCTTGTTTTTCGTGCATGTGTATGCGTGTTTGTGTGCGTTTAGGCAAGTGAGATGTGCCTCAAGCAGCAGAGCTGGCGATGATAAATGTCTATTTAAGGATTCGAGCAATGCACACGTGCGTTCCTATTGTATTGATATGCTCTACTTTGTTCACCTCCAAGCGTGTGTCATTAGTGTTGTAAATCTTGCTCGGTTCTGCATAAATCTGTCATGCTAATGAATGCATTGCACATATAATATCTCAATAATCTGTTTTTACACAGTGCTTGAAATATGCTCGGCTAGCCTCATGACACGTCTTCATGCACTAAGCACCCACAACGTTACGTACAACTCCACGACCATATAGCAGCTGTTTTAAAAATTCCACCTTAATGGTAAAAGGTTCAACACTGTCAGTGAGGTATTCATTCAACAATGTTATTGTGGTTTCAGTTTCTGCACTGAAGTTGAACTTTAAATCGATAACATTTAGGGCTCTATTTTCGTAGACTGCATTTAACACAAATGCTCGCGTATCCTAATTTTCATGCAACCGCAAGGCTCACTGTGTGTGTTTTGTCAATTTGGCAGACCAGTCTATGTCAAGCTTGGCGTTCAGGCAAAGTGAGGGTGTGTCCTCTGATATGTGCCCGGCGGAGAGACAATTTGGTGGCAGAAAGTTGGTCTCAATTTACGCCTGCTGAGACAATGTCTAATTCTTCGTCTAATTTGATCATGGCACAGACAGACAGATTCTGAGCTCCGTGGACATGTGTGGTGGATGTCAGACAGAATCAATTTATGAATACTGTGTGTGAACAGCAAACATCTAACCCTCTGAATCATTGTAGAAATCAATTCATTGAACACATTATTTTTTATCATCATTATTATACTTTTTAAATCATCCCACTGGCCAGTATGTGAGGCCACACGAATGACCGGGGATGGGGCGGTCTTCAATGCCCACTTGCCGGTATAAATCTGTGATATCTTCCCAAACCAACTTCACATCGTCCGTACAGGTCTGCTTGCAGTTCTGTAAAACTTACTTTGCGTGTGTCAACCTCCCAGACTCCAGCAAATCAGTTCCGTCTTCTGCCATATCAAAGACTGTCATTGCACTGTTCTGGCAACATATTTAAAGGGCATGAGAAGAGACGCTTTGATTGGACAGGATTGAAGTCGGCTGTGATCATGTCCCCTGTAGTGCAGAAATAACTCTTTTAAATGTGCTAGGGTGCGCTGGTCCACGAAATTACCCACGTTGGGTCTAACCCGCCTCCGCGCTGGATTTACGTCAGTTACGAAAATAGAGCCCTTAGTGTTACTATAGTAACACTCCATTATGAATAAGGTGCTTTTCTGAGGTTACTAGGTAACAGGTCAGCGTAAGGTCACGGGGATGTGCCCCCAGTGAGTGTGCCCATGAGTGCGACACAAATGATTGACACCTCGCAAGTCATGCCTTCTGTCTCTGATTGGATGTTTTTCCTATTTCCTGTTGTTTTTACATACAGCTCATTTCTTGTATATCAAATTAGAGGCACAAGATGGCATCAGCTGGCACGGTGGATGACTAGTTAGCACATCTGGCTCACAGTTCTGGTGACCAGGGTTCAAATCCTGCCCCCGCCTGTGTGGAGTTTGCGTGTTCTCCCCGTGCCTGGGTGGGTTCTCTCCGTGCACTCCGGTTTCCTCCCACATCCCAAAACATGTGTGGTAGGTCGATTGAAGACACAAAATTGCCCGTACGTGTGCATGTGTGTGCAAATGGTTGTTTGTTTCTATGTGCCCTGCGATTGGCTGGCGACTGGTTCAGGGTGTACCCCGCCCGAAGATAGCTGGGATAGGCTCCAGCGGCCTGCGTCCCTAGTGAGGATAAGCGGTAAAGAAAATGGATGGATGGAAGATGGGCCCAGATCTTATTTATCATGTACTACCGTCAACTGTCAAGTCATAATGACTGTTTTAACAAAAATGACAAAAAGTGTTTGTTTGCTTTTTTAATTGCAAATTGCATTCATCCTATCCTCTAAAAGGAATAGGAATAAGTATAAAGATATTTAATCATACCACTTTGATCAATTTCATCATTTATTGTAATACTGGAGGACTACAGACTACTGGAACATATTATTGTGTTTAAATCAATAAATACATAGAAAAGTATTGTAATTTAGAAAAATAATAAATAATCGTGGAATATATGGAACAATATCAACTTGCCTTGTGGCCATCTACCACCCTGCATTTCTTGTCACTTTGTATATATCAAATACATATTTGATTAAGCTTTTTGAATTGGATCTCAGTAGGTACAGCTGTATGTCATTGTATGTAAGGTGAGTATATATCACATACTCCCGATGGCATGTGATTGTGAAGCGATACGCACACAGAGACTTGTGTGCAGGATGAATACACACATTATGGTATTTCTTGCATGTCAATGTCCCCTCTGCTAGCAGCACAGCCCAACGGCAGACCACTCTCACTGTGCCCACTGCCGCTCAGGTCAGAGTTTTCATAGCAATACTGACAGGTGTCACAGTGACTGAAAAGTCGGGGTTTGTGCTGGGGGGAGTGATAAGGAACAGTGGGAAGGGATGCAATTTTAAAGCTTCAGATGCTGTTTTATCTCCCAGAGCTCCCCTCAGCAGTACTGTATGCCGTGCTGAGAATGTATGGAGTTATTCTCTAGGGTTTTGGAGGTCTAGCCTTTTCATTTCGTGTGGCTCATACACAGTAACATGAGCAGAAAATCAACTTCAATAATGTTGCAATTTCTGTTGTATTGTAACTATTACTCAGTTTAAAAACTTTCATATAATAACCTGCTGATTCATTGCCCATAGCCTGTTGGTCCGCAGAATTTAACCTTTATTACATTAACATCAAGCCACGAGCAACTCAACTACCGGCACTTTTTTTTCCCCTTACAATGTAAGTCTTTAAGATTTTATTTGAAATAAAATGGGAAACGTGCTTTTCCTAGATATATATAAATATACATATAATATATAAAAATGCAAATGTACTTTGGTGCATGTTTCTTTTAAATGCAAATAATTGGGTGTGTTTTTGTGTTTTTGTCTGTTTAAGGTGCATTTTTTAGGGGGAGGTTGACTGATGTCTCCCCAGGTTGTCCCCTGCTGTACGCTCTAGCCCCAGGCAAGGTCATTGTTTCCATAGCAACCACTGGTCTGGAGCCCATTGCCGAAAAGTTTCATTGTTACACATGCCATCTGAAGAGTGGATTTGGAAAAATACAATATTGTTTATTTGATTATTTATTTTGGATGAGTGGCTTTCAAGTTTCATCATCTTGTCAAGGATATCATCAACAAAAACAAAAAGCGAATGTTTTGTTTTTGTTTTCCGATGCCCTTGAATTTTTCACTCTTTGTTATATTGCAGCCATTTGTTAAAATCGTTTAAGTTTAAGTTAATTTTTTTCCTCATTTATGTACACACAGCACCCCATATTGACAGAATAAAAACGCAATTGTTGAAATTTTTGCTGATTTATTAAAAAAGAAAAACTGGAATATCACACAGCCATAAGTATTCAGACCCTTTGCTCAGTATTTAGTACAAGCACCCTTTTGAGCTAATACAGCCATGAATCTTTTTGGGAATGATGCAACAACTTTTTGCACACCTGGATTTGGGGATCATCTGCCATTCCTCCTTGCAGATCCTCTCCAGTTCTTTCAGGTTGGATGGTGAACTTGGGTGGGCAGCCATTTTCAGGTCGTTCCAGAGATGCTCAATTGGGTTTAAGTCAGGGCTCTGGCTGGGCCATTCAAAAACAGTCACGGAGTTGTTCTGAAGCCTCTCCTTCTGTATCTTAGCTGTGTGCTTTGGGTCATTGTCTTTTTTGAAGGTGAACCTTCGGCCCAGTCTGAGGTTCTGAGCACGCTGGAGAAGGTTTTCGTCCCGGATATCCCTGTACTTGGCCACATTTATCTTTTATTTGATTGCAACCAGTCGTCCTGTCCCTGCAGCTGAAGTACACACCCACAGCATGATGCTATCACCACCATGCTTCACTGTTGGGACTGTTTTGGACAGGTTTTCTGGTTTTCTCCACACATGCCACTTAGAATTAAGGCCAACAATTTCTATCTTGGCCTCATCAGACCAGATAATCTTATTCCTCACCATCTTGGAGTCCTTCAGGTGTTTTTTTTAGCAAACTCCAAGCGGGCTTTTAATGTGTCTTGTACTGAGGAGAGGCTTCCGTCGGGCCACTCTGCCATAAATCCCCGACTGGTGGACTGCAGCGATGGTTGACTTTCTAGAACTTTCTCCCATCTCCCAACTGCATCTCTGGAGCTCAGCCACAGTGATCGTTGGGTTCTTCTTTACCTCTCTCACCAAGGCTCTTCTCACCCAATTGCTCAGTTTGGCCAGACGGCCAGCTCTAGGAAGGGTTCTGATCGACCCAAACGTCTTCCATTTCAGGATTATGGAGGCCACTGTGCTTAAGGAACCTTAAGTGCAGCAGAATTTTTTTTTGTAACCTTGGCTAGATCTGTGCCTTGCCACAATTCTTTCTCTGATCTCTTCAGGCAGTTCCTTTGACCTCATGATTCTCATTAGCTCTGACATGCACTGTGAGCTGTAAGGTCTTATATAGTCAGGTGTGTGGCTTTCCTAATCAAGTCCAATCAGTATAATCAAATACAGCTGGACTCCAATGAAGGTGTAGAACCATCTCAAGGATGATCAGAAGAAATGGACAGCACCTGAATTAAATATATGAGTGTCACAGCAAAGGGTCTGAATACATATGGCTGTGTGATATTTCAGTTTTTCTTTTTCAATAAATCAGCAAAAATTTCAACAATTACGTTTCTTTTCCCTGTCAATATGGGGTGCTATGTGTACATTAATGAGGAAAAAAATGTACTTAAATTATTTTAACAAATGTCTGCAATATAACAATGCATGAAAAATTTAAGGGGTCTGAAAACTTTACGTACCCACTGTATGTCATGAATGGAACAGAGGATAGGATCCAAAAATGCACGACTCCAAAACAAATGGACAGTTTAAAAAAAGAGAGGTTTAATATACGGGCAGAGGTCGGTACACAGGCAGGCCATCCAAAAAAGGCAATAGTATCCAAAAACATGAGGGGAATCCCGGGGGGGCTTGAGCAGGCTGACGTGAAAAGCAGGGTGGACCCGCATCGACTTAGGGAGCCTAAGCTTCACGGTGACAGGGTTGATCTTTGTGATGGGGAAGGGCCCAACGAACCTGGGAGCGAAGTTCTGGGACTCCACCCGGAGTGGAATATGCTTGGTGGAGAGCCAAACTCGCTGACCCACTTTGTAGTTCGGGGCCGGTGTCCTCCTACGATCAGCTGCAGTCTTGTAGGACCGTCGCTGGCGCAGCAGCATCTGGCGGGCTCGCTCCCAGGTCCTCCTGCAGCGTCTCACCAAGGTCAATGCCGCTGGAACTGTGGACTCTGGGGCTATGGGAGGAAATAGAAATGGTTGGTAAGCATGCACAATGTGAAAAGGTGATAGACCAGTAGATGCAGAGGGGAGGCAATTGTGAGAGAACTCGACCCAAACCAGCTTCTGAGACCAGGATTGTGGCTCCTGTAAAGCGAGACATCAGAGCCCAGTCTCCAGGTCCTGGTTCAGCCTCTCGGTTTGTCCGTTGGTTTCAGGATGAAACCTAGATGACAGACTGATGGTAGCACCTATTAGACTGCAAAACTCCTTCCAAAATTGTGAAATGAATTGGGGGCCCCTATCAGATACCACATTCTTGGGAAAACCATGAAACTTGAATACCTCGTTAATCATCAACTCAACAGTGTCTTTAGCTGAGTGGAGTTTCGGAAGTGCAATGAAGTGTGCCATCTTAGAATACCTGTCAACAACTGTGAGAATGGTGGTATTATCTTTAGAGGCCGGTAATCCTGTCACAAAGTCTACGGAAATGTCTGACCAAGGACGTTGTGGTATTGGCAGGGGTCGCAACTCCCCAGAAGGACGTTGACGAGAGGGCTTGTTAGCAGCACATACCTGGCTAGCATTGACGTAATCGTTAAAATCCCTCCTAACATTAGGCCACCAAAGGTGCTGTTAGACCACAGATTGAGTTTTGGCAATGCCCGGGTGAAATCAGGTACGGTTAGTGTGAGCCCAGTGGATGACTCTTCCCCTTAAGGTCGGAACCACATAAAGCCTGTTTTCAGGGCAATCTTCAGGTGTAAGAGTGTTCTTCAGAGCCTCTTTAACCGCAGTTTCAACGTCCCAAACAAAAGCAGAAATGAAACATGACTTGGGCAAAATAGTCTTAGGGTTGGACAAAGAATTCTCTTTGCAGAAAATGCGTGATAAAGCATCTGGCTTACAATTTTTAGAACCAGGTCGGTAGGATAACATGAAATTTAATCTAGTGGAGAACAGAGCCTGCCTCGCATTTAATCTTTTAGCAGATTGAATATACTCAAGGTTCTTGTGATCTGTCCATACTAAAAACGGAGTCTGTGCCCCCTCTAGCCAGTGCCTCCACTCCACCAAAGCCACCTTAACCGCCAGCAGTTCACGGTCACCTATGTCATAATTTCTCGCGGCCGCAGTCCGTTTTTTAGAGAGATAAGCACAAGGATGTAACTTACCATCCTTGAGACATTTCTGGGAGAGCACTGCTCCTATACCGGCATCAGACGCATCAACTTCTACCACAAACTGCTGTTTGAGATCTGGCAAATTGAGGATGGGAGCAGAGGTAAAGCTTGATTTTAATTTCTGAATAGCTGATTGAGAAACCGGGTTCCACACAAAGGGTCTGTGTGGCGAGGTAAAATCATGCAAAGGCGAGACTGTAGAACAAACATTTCTGATGAATTTTCTGGAAAAGTTTGCGAACCCTAAGAACCTTTGTACATCTTTGCGTGACGTGGGAGTAGGCCAATTAATCACGGCATCGACTTTGCAAGGGTCCATTTTGACTTCACCTTGAGCCAGCACGAAACCCAAAAGAGAAACGGACGCCTTGTGGAACTCACATTTCTCAGCCTTGACATATAGTTGATTCTGCAGTAACCGCTGCAATACAGAGTGGACATGAATAATGTGAGTCTCCTCATCCAGGGAGAATATCAAAATGTCGTCCAAATAGACAAAAACATACACATTCACGGAGGACATCTTTGACAAGGTTTTGGAAAACAGCTGGAGCGTTAGTGAGTCCAAAAGGCATTACCAAATACTCATAATGTCCCGTTGGTGTGTTGAATTCTGTTTTCCATTCATCCCCCTCCCTTATCCTAACTAGATGATACGCATTTTTTAAGTCCAGTTTGGTGAAAATCTTGGCTCCCTCCAGGAACTCAAAGGCAGTGGAGATGAGAGGAAGAGGGTACCTGTTCTTCACCGTTATGTCGTTGAGACCCCGGTAATCGATACAGGGTCGCAGAGTCTTGTCCTTCTTGTCCACAAAGAAAAATCCGGCTCCCGCAGGGGATGAAGATGGGCGAATAATCCCGGCTGCCAGTGATTCATCCACTTACTCCTTCATAGCCTTGTGTTCCGGCCCTGAAAGAGAGAACAACCTCCCTCGTGGGGGTGTGGTTCCAGGCAGCAAGTCAACAGCACAGTCATAAGGTCTGTGGGGTGGAAGGGATTTTGCCTTGGACTTGGAAAAAACATCTTTAATGTCCTGGTAACAGGAGGGCACTTGAGATAAATCAGGATCCCCATATGTGGTCTGTGGATTGTCATTTGAAACATAGCCCTGAACATCACATGGAGGCTTGAAACAGTTCTGGGAGCAATTGCTGCCCCATGACATAACCTGCCCAGAGGACCAGTCAATGTGGGCTGTTATGTAATTTCAACCTTGGGTTCCCTAAAATAAGGTCATGATTCATGGCGTCAAAAACATGAAAACTAATGCCTTCCGAGTGAGAATCAGGAAATGTCAATGTGATTGTTTGGGTGCGGTGAGTGATCTTGCCCATAAAACTGCCATCTGCAGCATAGGTGTTGCGGTGGCGTTTTATTTGAAAGGTTCTAAGGTGCATACGTCTAACGAGGAGGGAGTTGAGTAAGTTTGCGTCAGAAGCAGAGTCAATTAATACAGGTGTATGAATTTCTTGATCAGGGGAGCATAGTGTCACTTTAGGAAGAACCCGGGCAGGGTCTTCCTTAATGAAATTCAGACTCACCTCTCCCGTGCCCTTTCTAAAGGCACCGGCAACCTTGACATGACAGTTGCTCACGGAATGACCCAACTGCCCGCAGTAGAAGCAACACCCTTCCCTCAGCCGCCGTTGACGTTCCTCAGGGGAGAGACGGAACCCGCCCACTTGCATGGGTTCATCCGTGGTGATGCTAGCCAATGGGTTGAGCCCGGAAACAGGGGATCTGCCTTGGTTTGGCTGGTCACCGAGGCTCGTCCTCCAAGTGCGGGGTGACGCAGCCCTCCGCCGAACTCCGTCCAGCTCGCGATCCAAAAGCCTCTTGTCGATCCTTACGGCGAGAGCGATGAGAGTGTCCCAAGTCGGTCGGCAGGTCTAGCGGGACTAAATGATCCGTAACGGCGGGGGATAGTCCTTGAAATAATGCATAGAGTAGCGCCTTATTATTCCACTGACTCTCAGCTGCTAGAATGCGAAACTCAATCGCGTAATCTGACACCCTGCACTTCCCTTGTTTTAAGGTGACAAGGGAGTGAGCTGCCTCACAATCTGGTGTGGAAAACTTAGTCTCCATAGTCTTTACGAACAAAGCCCACGAATGACACGCGGCGGAATTCAGCAGTAGCCCATGCCTCTGCACGACCAGTCAAAAGCGATCTTTGCCCGCTCGGTGGAGAAGGCAGCTGCCTGCAGCTCAAAGTGGAGTTCGCACTGAGTGATGAACGGCTTAATGTTCCCAGAATCTCCAGAGAACCTCTCCGGTCGAGAGAGCTGTGGGGAGACAGCAGCGGAGGTGGCAGGTGGCTGCATGGTGACTGCTTCACATGGAAATGTTGGTACCGTGGCGGTATCGGGTGTTCCCGGTTCCTTCTTTATAATCATTTTCATAAGAACTTCAAACTGTGAGGCCACCTGTCTCATCATATTGTCCGGATGTTCTGATAGTCCCTCTAGATGAAGGGCTTTGCGCACCGGGTATGTTTCTGCTGGGTCCATGTTATGGCCAGTTCGTTCTGTCATGAATGGAACAGAGGATAGCACCCAAAAATGCAGGACTCCAAAACAAATGGAGAGTTTAAAAAAGAGAGTTCTAATATACGGGCAGAGGTCGGTAAACAGGCAGGCAATCCAAAAAAGGCAACAGTATCCAAAAACATGAGGCAAAAAGGCGAGGTCGATAATCGGAACAGGGTCTAGTCTTACTGTGAGTCTTTGACGTGGAAACAAGGAATGCTGGAACGCGACGACAAGGTACAACGAACTGGCGACGAGAAAGAATTAGACACGAGGTTAAATGCAAGGGGTAATTAGGGTGAACGAGGCACAGGTGGTGAAGATGCTCTCAGGAGCAAGTGTGCGTGAAACAGGGGGAAGACAAAAACCGGAACACACACCCATGACACTGTATACTTGAATGTAGATTGTTTTTCTTACAACAGATGTAACACGGAATAAAATAATGAATCAATTGCATCTATCCATCCATTTTCTGAACTGTTTATTTCATTTTGATGGAGCCTGTCCAAGCTGATGGGAGAGAGGTGGGGTACACGATAGACTGGTCTCTAGCCAATCACGAGGCATGTATAGACCAACAACCATTCATACTCAAATTCACACCAAAGGATGACTTAGAGTCTTCAATGATGCATTTAAAGCCCAGTTCAATTTTTGCTGAACTAAATATATTTTTATGCTAAAAGGACAAATGGCAATTTACATGAAAAATGTCTTTAGAGCAAAACAAAACAAAAGAGTTACAAGAGAGAGAAAGCGAGATAGAGAGAGAGAGAGTCTCCTCACAAGGGTCGCAGGCGTGCTGGAGCCTGTCCCAGCTATCATCGGGCAGGAGGCGGGGTACACCCTGAACTGATTGCCAGCCAATCGCAGGGCACTAACAAACAAACAACCATTCGCACTCACAGTCACACCTACGGGCAATTTAGAGTCTCCAATTAATGCATGTTTTTGGGATGTGGGAGGAAACCGGAGTGCCCGGAGAAAACCCACGCAGGCACGGGGAGAACATGCAAACTCCACACAGGGGGGGCCGGGGATTGAACCCGGGTCCTCAGAACTGTGAGGCTGACGCTCTAACCAGTCGGCACTGTGCCACCCCCCAGTCATCAGCAAGTTACTATTTGAGCTGAGTCGACTTCGACACACCTCATTAGTTATTAAAGTCAAATGTTTTATTGTTGTTGTTTTACTTCTTTTTACTCTTGAAACTTGAAAATGTTAAAAAATCAATGCCTAATGTTTATCTATACTGTGACTCCAACAAGCATTATGCCCTTGTCATCAAAGACAGTGGCAGCAGTTTTGTATTCTATGTTTTAGAACACAGACCATTACGAATGGTAACATTTTACTTTATTTTGTACCATTAAGCTTTGCAGACGGTAAAGGTTGTCCCCTAGAATGGATTATTTCCCTTTTCAATACTGAATTTCCTATGGGCACAAATGTTACTTCCTGATCCGAAACAAATTGGAGGTTGACAAGTGTCCCGGAACAGATTGTGTCTACCTTGAAGGTTCAACTGTAGGCCTACTTGTGTTTTTGTAGATACTGTTCCTTGCTCAAGGGCACATCACTAATGAAACTGAAATCTGTAGTAGGAGCAGGAGTAGTAGTTGAGTTCGGTCCACAGCTGCTTTCGAACTCACGTCCCTGAGCTCCTCAAATCAAGTCGAGTCAAGATATATTTTATTGGAAGCCCTTCAGGGGAAATAGGCGTGTGTCACTGTCATCATGGTGGCTGAAAGCTGATGTAAGCCTTGATTATTCATTCTTTTCTGTCGCAGAGCACATGACAGTTGATAAGAGAGTGAAGTGTTTCCTATTCAACATCCCCGGCAGATGCTCAAGCAACCGAAAAGCCCTGGCCGCTAATCATTCACAGTGCCTCAAGGTGCTGTCTTTCCAAAAGTCTGAGCAGAAATGAAAATATATTGGGGGGACCTTTTAGCTATCTCACCAAATTGCAACAGTACTTAATTCGGTCATTCGGCCCCCACATGTACTGAAAAAAATAAAAAAAATTCCAAACTTGTGGTACCTTGCTGCTTATTGATTTGACTGAAGCCTAAACCTAGCTTGCCCAGCTTTAAAATGTTTGATCAGATCTTTTTTTTTTTTTTTCAATTATTATTTGTATTTTTTGATGTTAGTGACAAAATCCAGCTAGACATCAGATATTCCAATATATTTCAAATTTATGACAACCTTTATTATGTCAGTTTGTTATGCATTATAAGTAAGAATTTTTTGGAAAAGCCTAACACCTTCTGAGCAATTAATCAGTCCAGGTGATGTTGTACTAAGCCAAGCTCCTGACATTGACTTGAAAAATGCAATATATTCCTTTCCTGGGTAATTTTAGCTCTTTTTTTTAGTTAAAGGTGACCCAAGGGCTATCCATCCATCCATCCGTTTTCTGAGCCGCTTATCCTCACAAGGGTCGCGGGAGTGCTGGAGCCTATCCCACCTATCTTCGGGCAGGAGGCGGGGTACACCCTGAACTGGTTGCCAGCCAATCGCAGGGCACACATAAACAAACAACCATCCGCACTCACATTCACAGTAAGGGGCAATTTAGAGACGGCAATGAACCTACTATGCATGTTTTTGGGATGTGGGAGGAAACCGGAGTGCCCGGAGAAAACTCACGCAGGCACGGGGAGAACATGCAAACTCCACACAGGCAGGGTCGGGGATTGAACCCCACTCCTCCGAACTGTGAGGCAGACGCTCTAACCAGTCGCCCACCGTGCCGCCACCCAAAGGCTATTGTTTTAATTTATAATAATTTATAGGCCTCCAAGATGAAGTAGAAAATTTATGGAGGACTTTTCAGAACTACTGTCAGTTATTTGTACTGACAACAACTATTTTGTCATAACGGGAGACTTTAACATTCATGTTGACAATAACATGGTAAAACTATCTGCTATACTAGATACATTTGACCATCTCTCAACATATTAACAGTCCAACCCACACTCAAGGTTACATCTTAGACCTGGTCATCTCTAAGGATGTTGAAATTCTATTAATTGACGTTAAGAATATGGCTATTTCTGACCATTTTTGTGTATTCTTTGAGTTACAGATTCTTCCAAAAGTTCAGACAACCTCTACTGTATGTCTATTAAGAAAAGGTACAGAAATGAGAGTACCACCACTAAGTTTATGGAGACCATTGCTGTACCACAAACTGGGAATCCTGAGACAGTAAACCTGTAAAATCTCAACTGTCATAAATGCTGTCACTCCTATTAAAACTAAGACAATCTTGAGGCGACCTAGAACACTGTAGAGGAGCACAATGATGGTAAAGGCCTCTAAATCAAAGTGTAGGAAAGCAGAACGTAAATGGAGACAAACTAAACTCCAAATTGACTATGATCTCTACAGACAAAGTCAGGGCTCGACAGCAACACTTCTGAAATCATCAGTAAGAACTTCAACAATACTCGCACTCTGTTTGCTGTGCTCACAACCCCCCCTGAATCAGATAGCTCCAGAACTCCTAACAGGAGATAAATGCAATGAATGTGCTTGTTATTTTAGTGAAAAAATACAATCCATCAGGTTAAATATGAGCACAAATCAGCAAACTTGATAAAATGTTACTACATCTGAAGCCACCCAGGAAAAACTCTATTACCATGTCAGAATTTGATACAGTTGACCAAAAAACTGTAGAGAAAACGGTTCAGCAGCTGAAACCATCAACGAGCTGTCTTGACTCAATACCATCTGACATTTTCAAAGCTATTGCAAAGTCTGTGCTATCTGATTTGCAGCAAATGATCAATTGCTCACTTCAGTCAGGCGAGTTTCCTGAAGCTCTTAAAGTAGCTGCCATTAAGCCTCTGCTAAAAAATACAACGTTGGACGCTTCCATGTTAGCAAGCTATAGACCCATCTCAAATCTCCCTTTCATAGATTGTTGAGAAAGTTATTTTTAATCAACTCAGCAATTTCTTGAACTTAAATGGACTTTTTGACAAATTTCAATCAGGGTTCCGAGCTCATCACAGTACAGAATCTGCTCTTATCATTGTGCTAAATGATATAAGGTCGAATACTGACTCGGGAAAGGTGTCAATTCTGGTCTTGTTGGACCTCAGTGCGCTTTTTGATATGGCAGATCATAATATACTGCTGAACAGGTTGGAAACGTGGGTAGGACTAAATGGAACAGGCCTTAAATGGTTCAGGTCCTACCTGGAGGAAAGGAGTTATTTTGTAACCATTGAAAGTGTTCAATCTCATCGAATGGCAATGACCAATGGGGGTCCCTCAAGGGTCAGTTCTTGGACCCCTCCTGTATATGCTACCCTTGGGTCAAATTCTTCAGAACTTTACTTTTGACTATCATAGCCATGCAGATGACACACAGTTATTATGCTGCACACAAATGGAATACGTTGTCAACAGAAGTGACGTCAGTGTGCATGTTTTTAAGTTCAGTTTAAAAACTCTTCTTTTTCCCCATGCTTTTTAGAGCATTTCCACTTTTAAATGATATTTCTTGCACTGTACGCTGTTTTAATTTAATTTTTATTTTTTTCTCTTTGTTTTAAATGTTTGTGTTTTTTTCTTTGTTTTTAAATGCTTTTAATCATGTAAAGCACATTGATTTGTTACCTTGTGTATGAAATGCACTATATAAATACATTTGTTTTGCTTTGCTTTGCGTTAAGTATGTCAAAATGATATATGTACATCAGTAAGGTACAATAGCTCGTACATACATTTTTTAACATTAGAAGCAACAGACAGCATCTGTTCTCTGCAGCCACTGATTGACTGCTGCAATATGTTCACCCCTTCCCAGGAGAAAAATAAATAAATACAATTCAATGTTATATATTAAATGTCTTACTGTATGTGATAACCCAATTATTGGATGATTCACAGGTAGCATATCACCTGGACAGCTGGCCTAAAGAGTCCATCATAATATATAAAAACATGATAATTGCCCTCATTAATCAAATGAGTGTTAATTGATGTGCAGAGATGTAACAGTAACATCCACCACATCCCATTCTGTGCTACCCACTCAGTGTATATGAAAGAGGTGACTGTCTATTGTGCGTGAACCTTTTGACATTGTTAAAAAAAAATGTCTCAACCACTCTTAGAATTATTTTAGCATATTATGCATTTGAATTTAGCTGGTTAGAGTGTTAATTTCAAACACTCTAGTAATTGGAATCACGTTCAGTAATAGAATAAATGTCTAGCTGAATTATTAGATACATCTGAAATCACCCTTGTTCTGTACTTATGCATTCTGCTCCGAAAGTCTGATATACACCTGGTCAATCTGTGACCACTGTTGACTATCACAATGGGGCCACTTTCTATATTAGCGAGCCCTTTCTGTGCTCTATAGTTTAGCTGGAAAGGTTGTGCAGGGTGGGTGTTTAACAGACTGTGGCTGCTACAGTGATTACTTTGTTTAGTGGGTGATTGATGAGAAGCACTGCTGGAAATGTCACTTGCCCTGCTAATATATTTCCACCAAGGGAACATAGAGAAACCATTGTTAGGACATTTTAATACATTTACAGTGTAGTGGTAACACAGTAATGTAGCCTTTACACGCTGCTCAGGTTACAACAATAGGCACTAGGCAGCCACTTTGAATGCATTGTGTTAAGGCCTCTATATGCAACGACAACACCCGCATTGCATCAAGTGAGCGAGGAATTGGCCCGCGCGGCCCCGCTGCGTCACTTGACATGCACACGGCAAAAATTGTTGCTGCGCGTAGAATGCCGCGGAGATCATCTCTCATGATTGGTCCGTTTTAGTCACATGCTGTGATTATGTAATCAGTGTTCCTCCCGGTTCCACATAGCACCTATGCCGCCGCCTTCTCGATCAATTTTGCAGTATGATTAAACGTATCATCTGGTCATTTAGGTCCATTTGTTCTAGCAGGCACTGTTCCACGATCGCCATTGTTGTTGCTTTGTTCCCTGTTACAGAAAGGAAATGAAAAACGGCTCCCGGAAATGGCCAAAAAATGCAGTGGAAACTGTGGCGTCCTAGCCAAGACCAGCTGTAGCGACAACCTCGACTTGGAGGAGAACTGCAGCACACTTTCAAAACAGCGCGCGTGGGTTACGCTCGAGTATAAAGGCAAACTGCGCACGGGATAACCGCAGTGACGTCAGCGCGGTCACCGTCCGTGGGAGTATAAAGAAACCTTTAGACTGCTAATCCTTTGGTCTTGTTTACCATCGTACATGTGATTCTACAATATAAACTCTGATTGAAGTCCACGGAATACAGTAACTGCCCTTCTTCACTGCTGGGTATCAAATATAAAACGAGTACTCAAAAACTGACAAGTTTGGTTAGTATTAAACAGACCAAATGTACAATAACATCGTTGTCATATTTACCTTCTCACATCTTGTTTCTGTTGTACAAGATGCAACCGTGATGTACTGTAATTGGTTTTGGTAATAGAGCTGTTAATAACCCTGCATGTCAGGTGTGTGTTTCTGTTCAAGAGCAAAGGTGTTGTGAGGTGATGTGCTCACAAAACTTTGTTCATTGTCTCGCATCAAGTCTCGTACATTACATTTTCAGACAAAAAGAGCTAAGCTTTTAACAGGTGGTAGGGCTGAAGATGTCATACCACTGTCAATACACTTTTTGGTAAGCCGAGGTTGTTCAGGTTGGTTTTGTCAGTGATATGATGTACCAGCGGAAAGTCCCAGTGAGGATGTTTATACATTGTACATTTACTCCTTGGGAGCACTATTGATGTCGAGGAGTCCATTTAGCTCTCGCGCTTTGGCATATTTCCAACATCTCTGCACACCCATGCGGTGTCAATGGATGATCTCCCTAAAGCCTTTGAGCGCTCTGAATGAACTCAGGTTTAACAATAACAAGGCTTGTTTAGTATTAAAAATCTGAGAGTGGAGAGAAGTTATTTTTGTCTGTTCAAATTGTGAGCATTCACGTCGATTTGTTGGAAACTCTTATTCATTCACTGTGCCCCATACTGGTAATTAATTAGCCAGCTTTAATTATAAAGTGTGTTTCATACACAAGATAACTCAATGGGCTTTACATGATTAAAAGCATTTAAAAAACAAAGCGCAAAAGACATTTAAAAACAAAGTACAGAAATAAAACACATCTAAAATTACTAAACAAATGTACGGTGCAAGAAAAATATTTAAAAAATGTTTAAATCTTTAAATGTTATAAAAAAAACTTTAGCGTTTTCCTGGTGGAAAACCCCCCCACAGTTTTTAACCTGGATTTAAAACGTGGGGCTTATTTCACTTCTGTTGCCAACTTATTCCATTTGTGTGCAGCATAATAGCTAAATACTGCTTCACTGTGTTTTGTTTGACCTCAGTCTGCAGCTCTCAGAGCCATACTGGGTTTATATTCCATTCAGTGATTTGTAGACAAGAAGCAAAACTTTAAAGTCCATCCTTTAGCTGACTGGGAGCCAGGGTAAATATTTACAATTGGAGTAATATTAATTAGTTATTTAATGTTACAAAATATCCAACGCAAGAACGATGTCAAATATTCTGCCTTTACAAAGAATGTAATGTTCAGTTTTGACAAAAATTGTCGGAGAAGCATTCATTTAAAACGGAATTATTACAAACTGTATTATGAATCTATTTGCATTTATATAAATATTTGGGTCTCTGGAGTACCTACCCACCCATCAAGCATGGGATTAAATATTTGATTATCTGCCTATTTCTCTGTAGCTTCCTTTGACGTCAGAACTTTCATGTGACATAGTGTATCACACTATATCAAATCCAAAAGATAAGCAGACCTGCAAAAGGTTTTTGTTGGATGACACAATTAGCGTGAGCAAACACTGTTGGCGTCTGACAACAAGCAAGTTGAGTTCACACCCACCAGGTTAGAGGTTAGGGGTTAGGGCAGTAGTTAAGTTGCTTTCCACTGCGTTCCTGTAAATGATGTACTTTGTCTCAAATGAGTGAAGTATCAAAAGTATCGACATTTAGATTTTAGAATAGATTTTTCTGCTAAGCGTCACAGCAGAGCATCACAGAATCTGAATTTTAGATGATAGCATAAGGATATACTGTAGTTTCCTATGGATATACTGTAGTTTATTAGGCACTTGAAATTTACATGCTCAATGAGTTGAATGCAAGAGAAAGAGAGAGAAAAATGTTTAAGTTTTCGAGATGATTTTCTTTGCGAGGGATTTTGTGCTAAGCCATGTAATAACGATTGCGGTGTAGCTCCAGTCTGGCAAGGTGTTAATCATTCTGAAAGATAAATTGTCTCTTACATCTGGTCAAATCCCAGTTCGGGAAAACGTGCTCTGAGTCTGACATTTGTTCTGGTTCTGCTTGGTGTTAACTTTACAGCCCTGGGAAACCAAACATGAACTTTTGTGATTTTTACCAGCGAAAGGCGAATGAGGGTAGATTTAACACAACATCTGCTCCAACTTTGATTTATGGCAGGTTACACAGATTATGCAAATGGTTTTAAACCTTGTTATTCAATTTCTACCTTTTTTCAGTCTTGGAAGAGTTACTGATTTCATGTTGCAAGCCTACAGTGTTGGCATAAAGGCTATTTATTTGTTCTATATCAGAGCAAATATGGCAAATATAACATGCTCATACAGTCACACACTTACATTAATCTCCTTCAACCCAAAGTTGTATATAAAAAAAATTTGGCCAGCTACTGTATGTGGGCGGGCACTATGTTGTTACCCACCTTATAATACCAGCATGGTTCCGTATAATTGCATTATCTTACTGTCAGCTTATTCCTACCAGTATTCATGGTCAGTTCACTTCAATGAATCTTACTAGTGCATAATGTTAAACAATATGAAATTATATATTTAATACATGCCTTTTTATGTTTTTTTGGTTGCTTTATGTGGTTTGAATAAACGTAAACATGCCGTCACAGCTAAGACGGAAGTACGTCCATCCATCCATCCATTTTCTGAGCCGCTTATCCTCACAAGGGTCGCGGGAGTGATGGAGCAAATCCCAGCTATCTTCGGGCAGGAGGCGGGGTACACCCTGAACTGGTTGCCAGCCAATCCCAGGGCACACATAAACAAACAACCATTCGCAGCCCGATTCACACCTACAGGCAATTTAGAGTTGGCAATTAACCTAGCATGCATGCTTTTGGGATGTGGGAGGAAATCGGAGTGCCCGGAGAAAACCCACGCAGGCATGGGGAGAACATGCAAACTCCACACAGGCGGGGCCGGGGATTGAACCCCAGTCCTCAGAACTGTGAGGCAGACGCTCTAACCAGTCGTTCACCGTACCGCCGGAAGTACGTCCAGTACGAGTTAATTTCTAATATGCTGAAACAATCGAAAACAATTGAATGTGAGCAATATTTGACAGCGACGACCTAGTACTCACCATAAAGAAACAGCCTCATATTTAAAAAATAAATAGCCACTATATTTTCATTTTAAAACTAATACATAGTAGACTTTACGGCGATCTGATCGGTGTGATCGGTATCGGCCAATAATTAACATTTTATGCTGATCGGCGTTCATGCCATAGTTCGCCGATCCGATCAATGACGTCATCGATCGGCTCCGCACAAGACAGTTAACTCCGCGTCACCGTTGCGTATGAATCCAAAAGCTAGTTTACTTTTAGCCTTATCACATGTCTTGTGGCGCAGTACTGTAACTATCTGACGACCAATCAAGTTTTTTCAATGTTGTCGGTGAAAAAACACGTCATCGGTGTGGGACTATTTTGCGGTGTCTCAGACAAGACAATTTATTTGCAGTCTGTGCCCAACTGAAGTACGTCATGGGGAACAACATCTAAATGCTTCAACACAACAAATTTGATCGGGCACCTGAAGAATGCACACGAGGAGGAACGTGCCGCGTTCAACCAACGGGGGGGGTGAAGGAAAAGCCAAACGGACGCAAACTCTGAAGAACACCCGTCCGTATAACCGGGACAGTGAGAAAGTTAGAGTAAGCATGTCATTAACAGTATTTATTAAAGTGATTGAATTGCAATAAAGTAATTTAATTCCAATAAGTTAGCACCCATTATAGCTGTCATGTTGTAATGTTAATTTGAACAAAAAGTTATGTCAGTGGCCAATCCTTGAATGCCCCCTCGAGGTCATTGATGTTTTAACTTTTGTCTAAAATGCAAGAGAATAACTTTGAAGATACAGCACTCGGTATACAGTACACAAGTATATATAATAAATGAACAAGTCAGACAGTACACAAGTATGTACATGTCAATGTGTCAAATAGACACATCGCTCCATCTTGTGATCGGATTGGTAATCGGTTATCACTTTTTTAAACTTGCTGATCAGTGATCGGCCCCAAAAATCCTGATCGTGTAAAGCTTAATACGGTTAACTGAGGTGGCTTAGTCTGGTTTTTGGATTTTTGTCCAAATGGTTTGTTGTGTGGCTGTATCTTTTCCAAAGAAACCCAGAAAGACTATGTGTGCCTATCAGGGAAATGTAGACACTGTGTAACAACATGGTGCCTATAAACCCTGTGATGCCTATTTAACCAATGATAAAGCAGTGTGGTGAGCTCAGTGTGTCCAGACTTTGCTTCAACCTATCCAGGGACATTATTTTTAATGATGTTAAAACAAAATGGTAAAAGATGAAGGTCAAATCAGTAGTTTTTGCTATTTATCAGTGTATAGTCTTAAACAACGCATTTGTGAAGCCTTTGTCCAAAAAAAGAGAAAAATCCCCAAAAGCCAAGCTTTACGTACATGGCTGGGTATAAAAGTCAGTCCAGGTCAGCATTGTATTTTTCAACCTAGTGTCCTTGCTGCTTATTACAAATGACATTCTTTCTCTTCTGCCATTGTTTTCTAGCTGCTTAGTTTTCAAGACGATGTGTTACTTTTCATTCAATGTTATGATGGTAAAGCAGTTTACCAAATGTATAGAAATACACATTTTCAAAAACATATATACTGTGTTGATATAAGCTTTCGATAATGACTTACCTGACTTGATTGACTTCCTTGCATTCACCTTCTCCACCAATGATTACACCAAAAACCATGAAAAGGCGATAATTGCTCCTCTGCTGGCTTAGTTTGACAGATTTACTCATGTAGAATGGCCCTGCCTTTTCATGTGTTATGTGCTGTGGGGTGACTGCATTAAGAAGGCATCCAGGTTGCAGGTTGGCTTTTACCCGGCGGCAACTGCCTCAGTGTTTCCGTAAAAGCATATTCAAAAAGCTGTTTGCTAAGCCATTTTTAGCATGTGCTTTGCGAATATGCGTCACCTTATATTTATACCTAGAGAAAGAAAAGTGTGGTGGTACTGCAGATGACCCCAGTCAGGTTGATTATTTGTCTGAAAGGAACTGCCAGAATCTTTATAACTGTATCACACCCAAACATGCGTTACATTGTGGTTATTGTACATTGTATTGTACATTATGAGATGGATTCAAATGTAAAGTCATCTTTTTGTTGATTGTGTGGGGTTGAATTTTGTCTGCCGGGTTATCGTTTCATCTATATAGTGCCTACTAATAATAATAATGAAAAAAAAACTATATTCTAGGACACTAACAATGGTAGAATGTGAAATCTCTGACTGTGAGGCAGATGTGCACCCACATGTTCCGTGACACTTGAAAATATCTTTATAACTACTATTAAAATCCAGTACAGTCTGCTCGCTCTTATCTCATACTCCCTTAATCCTTAATTGATTTGTTTCTGTCTTAAAGTTTTCTCTTCACCTTTATAATTTACCTCTTGCTTCATACTGAGCTGTAGTAGCATCACAAAGTGTCCTCAGGCTATGGACGTCCCACAGGGAGAAACACAAAAGATACTACATTGTTCATTCTCACAACACAGTAAAAACGTATTCAAATTCAATGGAATTTAGAATTTTTACACATGCGTAGCAATACTGTTCCTTTCTTATTAACTCACCAAAGCAATGCGCACTCACGCACTACGCTGCTGTATTTCACTGAAATTGTATTTTAATTGTACAAGTAGAGATGCCTACACTCAATGGACACCCTGTTCAGTAAAACTGCATCTAATAATATAGTGCAAGATGTGGACCAGAAATTTGGCTTTTACCAAGGTAATTATGATCAATCTGGAGTGACACTGTCAGAATGGAATTAGCATAATGTAACATTATGTACTTGGGCACATTATTGTTGTACTGTGACCAGTGGCGTACAAAGATGCGAGCGGTGTCCCTGGGCATCCACCTGGGAGGGGCATCCAAATGGGTTCGAGTGGGCAACAAAACAACAGACACTGGCCTAAATGAGGGACTACCTTTGTGCTGTGCACTGCCTGAAACACAGCAGTCTGGCAAACACAAGGCTGTATGGTCACCGACGTGTGACTAATCACTTGGCTGAGACACGAGTCCATTTATTGTCTCGTCCCAGCCTCACTCGGTGCCGTAAGGGCTTTGAGTTTGTTGGAGTGAAGCAGGCGCCATGTTGGCACAGGCGATGGTTGGTCAACTGAGTGTGCGTAACTCCGCTCAGATGTTTGACTTCATACAATTAATGTCATTTAGCCTGTCCTCAAGTATATACAGTATAGTAAATGCAGTATTGTCTTAGGTCACCATTAGATTTAGTGTTTAAGCAATCCTATAAAGGCTCTATCATCGCTCATCGGATTCCTTGCATCTCCAAAATGCAAATAAAAATAACCCCATCTTGCATAACTTACCGAACACCGCATCGTTCAAGTTGGTATTATACCTCACGTACCCCTTCGAACCACCCCAACATCACGTTCAATAACTAATTTATTACGCTGTCATCGATTCAAATGGAAGGCAGCATGTCGCCAGCTCCAGCTGTCCACATCAAAGTCTGCGCCGACGCCGAGACCGCGACCAGACTAAAAGCCTTTAGTACTTCACAAAAGCAAAGGACTGTAGTTACGTCATCTTCCCAAACTCTTTCTCAATTGTATTTGTGCCATGCAGTGGAGCAGGCACTTACCTCCGTGGTTGACCAATTCCTTCTGCACTGAAGCATTACCAAAATGTATTTTAAACAAAACAGACTTACTCAAATGTATCTCACCTAACCATTTTCACTCTGTACTGTCTAAAATAAACTTCCAGACTTCCAATCTAATGGCGCACGGCTCCCACAAAATGAAGGAAGACGGGGAGTTTTATATCGCTTCTCAGACAGTTGAGCGTTCCAAAGACTTAATAGATTTGTTCTCATGCTATTTGTCACACTTTAAATTGGTTACCAATGCATAAAAAGGATGATGTGGGGACATAGCAGGGAGTAGCGTAGATTAGAGTTGTAATATGTAATATGAAATGGATCATATTTGGACATAAGACGTTTCCGCCCGACAGCAACGATACAGTATGTAACTTATTAAAATGGAATGTCCTAGACCCCACTTATGGTGTCTTCCTGTGAAAAAGGTCACTGAAACAACAACAACAGTGATGGCATGAAGACTTTAGGACACAATGGTATAGGCCTGTATTGATTTATATTACTCTACTGTACACATATGTTTTGGGCCCACAGCAATCCCTTTCAATGCACATTTTTCCATTTGAGCTAAGTCTGATGAGCTGTCTCTTCCTTTTCGCCTCCTTTTCATCTCTTCATCTCTGGTCTCTCCTGTTGCTCTCCTCTTTCCTCCCTCTTGACAACTTATCTTCCTCACCATTCGCCCCTCTTTTTCTTCCTGTCCTAGTTCTCAGGGTCTCATGGTGAAGCTTTGTCTAATTACCATGCCAGTGTTTAATTGGAACAGCCAACCGATTAAACTGAGTATCCCTTAAATATAGACAGGCTTTATTTTATACACACAGTCACGCACACAACAGGACATTTAGATACACATTACACACTCAACAAGTTAACACGCTCTAGTTGTACAAGCACACATAACACACTGTGTACACCAGGGTTAGAATCTGTGGATTTTTTCCAGGTTGGTATTTCATTGACCGTGTTGCTGCCCTCTTTGTGGAGCCGAGGCATGTTGGCTCCAGCCGCAGATTGATTTTTGGCCCAGTTAGAACACAAACTCCCTGTAGCTGCTGCCACTGTGTCATCCAACAACTGGTGACAACACATGCTCATGAAGAATAAATAATTAGAATACTTTTGAACACAACCAAATATCATACCTTTTTTTTTTTGTTTTGTTAGTATTTGTTTTGCAGTGGCCCTAACATTATAACTGGGCTAAATGGTTGTATGGACGTTTTGTAAATACTGTGTAATCATTCCAATAAGAGCTTTGGGAAGATTGCATGTATTTATGGTATTTCTTCAAATAGTGGAACTCTAATAGATACTTTATCTCAATTATTTGCTGGAAGGATGCACATGAAACAAATACCCCCCTTACCATAACTCGAGACCACCATAGTAAGTAAATTCTATCCATGTCCTATCTTTATGCTTTTCTTTTCTATTTTCTATTCTGGTTATTTTTACATAATTGTATTTCTTTTATTCCTTATCTGTTTTGTTATTGTAAAACAAAATAATAATAATAATAATAATACATAAAAATCTTGGTGACTATGTTAAGAATACATCCAGAACATAGTGCTAGATAAATTATGTATAATTGATTTATTAGTTATGAATACAGATACAGTATAAGCATTACCAATACATCCATCCATCCATCCATTTTCTGAGCCGCTTCTCCTCACTAGGGTCGCGGGCGTCCTGGAGCCTATCCCAGCTGTCATCGGGCAGGAGGCGGGGTACACCCTGAACTGGTTGCCAGCCAATCGCAGGACACATTACCAATACATATTCCTTTAAGCTGTGTTGATGAACAAGTCACGTTATCCTTTTTACCTTGTTTGTAATGTTTTTAAGTTATTTTTATTCAGTTGTTGTTTTTTTTCTCTCTCTTTCTTTTATTCTATTTTTACATTGCTTTTACTCAGTTCTTTTCCCCTTTTATGTTCCTGTAATTCCACGCTGCTATCTTGGCCAGTTCTCTTGCAAAAGAGATCTCTGATCTCAATGAGATCACCTTTTTAATTAAAGGTCAAATACATCATCTTGTTAATTTGATTCATCTGAAGGGGAGGAACACAGATCTCTTCGGGCATTTCAAAAGCTCTCAAATGAAATATTCAGACATTTCCCAAAATATTTCTAAAGTTTTGGATGATTATGAAGCCAATGGCAGATTGATACTTCTGGTGTTTTGACTCAATATTTTTTTCAAAAGTTAAATTGTTTGATATTATGCAATCACTAAACCGTTCTTGAAATTTCGTTTCAGTCCTGCCCAGCCATACATGTGGCACCCCCGGACTCATTCCAAATGGAGTCATCCATGGTGCGCGCTACAACATTGGGGACAAGATCCGTTACAGCTGCGAGTCTGGTTTTGTCCTGGAGGGACATAATGTCCTCACATGTATCGTATCACCGGGCAGTGGAGCACAGTGGGACTTCCCTTCACCATTTTGTAGAGGTAAGAGAACTTTGCCTTTCTTTATTTCTCAGCCTTGACTGAAATAAGCACTTATGCTGTCTACCTGCTGGTAATTCATGAGGAAACTTTATCTCCAGAAATATTGCGTAAAACTAATTGCATGGTCCTTGAGAATGGAGAGGCCAAATCATGAGGTCACTGGCTGGAGAAGGATAAGAAGCTTCTGTGTATTGATTACCTAAAATCACAGTAAAGCCTTGTTTAAACTATGTAACAAACCATTCTATGAATCAGATGGAGTCCCATATCACGACGCAAAGCTCTTCGAATGGTTAATTAGTGTGCAAACAACAAGAAACTTGTGGATGTTTCTGGCAAAGAAACGGGTGAACAATCTCAGAGAAGGATTTAGAGTCTCAGGGTGCAATCTCTGCAAAATTCTTATTGGTTCAGCTTCATTAGGTCTTCAAGTGTGATTTGATGCCCCGTATTCTTAAATCCCTTTACGTACTTTGCAGTAAGGTTTCATATATCCACATTTGCAGTATATGAGGTATAAAAGCCTTTATCTATTTGTAGTCATAAAGATGTATGTAATGAAAAACAGTGTGATGATTTTATTGACATTTCCACATTTTTCTTAAGCAGAAAGAACCTTCTTTTACCCCATACTGTAAAAACTTGCATAATAATATGGAAAAACCTCCTAAAATAAATTTCCTTTAATCAGGCTCAAATGTGATGAAAATTTTCAAATCTGTCTGGGATTAATATCAGTGTTCTAAACTGACATGACAAAAAACAGAGAGTAACTTCCCCAGGAAAACTAAGCCTCAAATGTTTATTTTACTTCAATCCTACATGCATAATCCACAAATGACAGACCGGAAATAAGACATTTTACCTAACACTGGGCAGTCTCTCGTTTGTAAAAATCTAACTAAACATATTATTTTGCATTTACAGAAAATAATCATACAATAATTACATTCTCTGAAGACTTCTTTACCCCACCGGCTGTCCTTCAATACAAATGTTGTGCAATCACACAGTGGTGAGGTGGGGGCTAGGCATAGCCTACGTTATATCAATGCAATGGCTCCGTTATTCCAGCAATGGCAGAATTCCAGCCTAGGGGGCGACTGATGCTATGTACTGAAGCTTTAAGAATATCCATCCATCCATCCATTTACTGTACCGCTTGTCCTCACTGGGGTCACGGGCGTACTGGAGCCTATCCCTGCTGTCTTCAGGCGAGAGGCGGGATACACCCTGAACTGGTCAGCAGCCAATCGCAGGGCACATATAAACAAACAACCATTCACACTCACATTCACACCTACGGGCAATTTAGAGTCTTCAATCAACCTACCATGCATGTTTTTGGGATGTGGGAGGAAACTAGAGTACCCGGAGAAAACCCACGCAAGCACGGGGATAACATTCAAACTCCACACAGGCGGGGCCGGGATTTGAACCCCCGCCCTCAGAACTGTGAGGCAGATGTGCGAAACAGTGGTGCAACGTGCCGCCTCTTAAACAATATACTGGGGGGTAAAGAAAAAAAAAAAATGCTGTTCTGGATTACTGAAGCCACTGTAACATTATGCACAGTTGGAGTATTTAATTTTGGTGATTCTTTCACGCACCACTAGAGGGCGACTGCATACCACTATTGGTACTCGTACCACACTTTGTTCTAAACTACAGCAAACAACAATCCCAATAATAAATAAATGGATATTTTTCTGAGGGAGCCCATTAAACTGAGTATTTTTGATGAAACTCTTGTATTGTACAGTTGTATTCTAAGCGCAGAGGATTAGAGTACGCTCTGCAACCAAGGGTCCATGGTTTGTACCCCCTTCCGAGTGCATGTCGTCGCTGTGTCCCTGGGCAAGACACTTAACCCACATTGCCCATGAATGAATATGGTTTGTTGTTTGGTGGATCAGAGGGGCCGTAGGCGCAGAATGGCAGCCACTCTTCTCTCAGACTTCCCCAGGGCAGCTATGGGTACACATGTAGCTTACCACCACTAGGTGTGACTGTGGACTGAATGAATAATGTGCAGTTTTAAATCGTCTTTGAGTGTCTGGAAAAGCGCTATATACAGTAAGTGTAATGCATTATCATTACTATTACAGTGGAACCTCGATAAAATGGACCGTCGTAACTGAACAATGTGTCCAAAAATACTTTCCCATTCTCTGCTACGTAGGCAGAGAATGGGATTATGTATTTCCGGGTCACAGAAAAAATAGATCCAATTCCAAAAGATGTGCCTCCCATGCCTATGTGGCAACCATGTTGAATGTGGTGCATTGACATAGGGGCCATGTCAGGCCATGTCTGCCTCACAGGGTAAACTGTCCATAGGTGGAAATGTGAATGTGAATTCTTGGTTGTCAAAATGTGACTCGTTCAGTGCCCCACCTCTCGCCAAAGTCAGCTGGGATGGGCTCCACCTCAGCCGCAACCTTAATGAGGATAAGTGATATAGAAAATGGATGGATATAATCTCACATCAATAGAGAGGGAAAATAAACTACTGAAAACAGTATGCAGACATGCAAGTGTACAAACGATCCATCACATCACCTCATTTGTTCATTCTCATTCTTCTCTCTCAAGCGGAGGGGGCATGCGGCGGCACGTTACGAGGCACCGCAGGTTCAATAACCAGTCCCGGCTACCCTGCAGAGTATGAAAACAATGTGGACTGCACGTGGTCAATCCTTGCTGAACCTGGGGACACGATAGCCCTTGTCTTCAATGACTTTTTATTGGAAGACAAGTATGACTTCCTGGAAATCAGCGGAACCGAGGCACCCAGCATATGGTGAGAATTTGTCCACAGAAAATTACACATTTTATTTATATTTCAAATGTAGTGTACCCACAGCCTGGTCTTGCACTGTAAATAAGACAAAATTGCATTACTTTCCTTATTACAAGGTGCTTCATGACTGACTTGAAATGCTCATGCTTGTAATGAACTGTTTTCTAGTACCACCACCATCAGCTGCTGCTTTGTGCCTGTGCAGACCAAAACATTAGGGGTGGAACGGTCCACAAAATCCACTGTACAGTTCATATCACGGTTTTGTGGTTACGGTTTTCGGTCCAGTTCAATATACGTTCATCGTACATCTTTAAGAAACACAAACTACATCAGCCCAACATGCTCTCTGTTTTTTTTCTTTTTCTTTGTCAAACTTGCGTTGTGATTTCAAGTAGTAAGCTGTTTGGATCCATAAGGGATGGTCACTTGATGAGGGATAGTGAAGAGGACCTTAGCCCAGCTTGTCAACGCCGTGGTTTTGCACACAAAACATCCCGACAGCATGTATCCCATCTTTAAAAAAGGGTTTGCCCTTTGATAGTGGAAGAGGAAAACAAACATAGTACTGATGTACAGAAAATAAATTGATCACTCCAATAATTTGGGGAAAGCCAGTAACTGCTTAAAAGACGTTTTGTTTTATTTCACTTGCGAGTGCGTACCCGATTGCAACCCCCCCCCAAAAAAAATAAAGTGTGCAGAGCGTACTGTCCGAGCCCTACTATACATAGATATATTGAGACACTTTATGTCTGTATGTATTTAATATGTGTAGCTGTATTATATGATAATCATATAACTGTTAAGTACTTGGACTACAAAGCTTTTTGTACAAGGATAAGCGGTACGGAAAATGGATGGAATGGAAATGATTTTGTGCGTTCCACCTCAGAACCACTTTGATGCTGTACAGTCTTCTAGCTCCTTATTTGTTCAAAGTCTACAGGGAAGATGACAGATTATTTTTCCACTCCTATATCCAATGTTTGTGTTTCAAAATTGACAGTTTGTTCCAAGAGCTCTGTTACATTTGTTTCCCTAATTTGGTACACTGTTGGAATTCACGCCTTCATCTTCACTGAAGGCGTAATTCGTTTGAGCAGTGGTGGAGGCTGCCTGCTAGTTAAGCATGCAGTCATGGTGCACTTTCAAGTTACTGAGGAAATGTAGAAAGGCTAAACATAGGATAGTGTCCATCATGTCAACAACAAAGATGATTGTGAGGCCCATTTGCATTGAGAAAATAACATTGGTAATGTTGGTCTTCATGGTGATTTGAGGCTTTATTGAGGTGGATGTTAGAGTTTGTTCATAAATCAATTGATTGGGGAAATGCTGAAATGCCGCCACTCCCGAGGGACCTCATTAGCCTTTTGTGACACCACTTTTTCCTCTGCTTCTTCCAGTAAGACAAATGACTTTGTGTTCAACTGATAAAAAATAAATTGCTTTCATGAGAGCATTGATTAAATCAGTTAAGAAATCTTACAATACACATCATTCTTCTCCAACATTTATTAATATAATGCTCTGGAATGCAATCATTCAGCCAAGGCTTATTTCATATTACAGACGCGTCCTCACAGCTGCGCAAGGTGACATGGCATTTTTTGTCTCATTCATTAAATACAAATATCAGTGAGACCAGGTGTTTGCATGCAAAGGGCAGAGCGGGTTATTCCATGCTGTGTAACTGTGACTGTATTGGACTTGTATCGTTATTTATCACCATCTTCAGTCCCTTGTTAAAGAACAATGTGTTCTGCTGAAGAAAACAAATCTGATAGCGTATGGCGGGATTGGAATTGATTGTTGGACGGATAAATTAGCGGCGTGAAGGGGGCTCAAGAGGATGGTGCTCGAAGGAAACAAAAGGATGGGAGAATAATTGTATGTTTAGTCCTGTCGCCAGTTGAGTGGTTGCACATCAAGTGTGGCATTCTCATGATACTGTTTGTGTATGTCTGCATGTCGGTGTCAGGTCTTAAGTGGCCCGCTTCAGCTGTTGCTCGTTGTCCCCAGGCACTGACAGGTAGCACACACACGTATGCACGCACAAACTCGCCTGGCTTATCTGTGAAAGCTTAACATTCAAAGACCACTATCGCCTAGTCCTCTGCAGTGCCGGAATTGAAGGGGCGTGAGGGTAGGCAGGGCGCAGGCTACTGAAGGCACATTAGGTGACATAGAGAATATCAACTGCAGCAACCGAACCTTTTTAACTTGATAGTGTTACTTTTGAAAAGACCATAATGTCCGCACTCTTCCAATACACAGTAGGAGTCAGTTGTCCTGCATAGTACAAGAACACAATTTAGCAATTTCAATAATGAGACACCACAAAGTTTATGCATAGCAATAAGGATGCCAGGAGAGGTGCGACACTTCACAGAAGTCACGGTTCGTTACCTACCTCGGTTTTGGGGTCACGGTTCAGTACAATGGAAAAAAGCAACAAAAAGTCCCAAAATTTGTAACTCTAGGTTTCTTTTCATTTGTTTTCAGCAGATAGTAGTGCAGGTAGTAGTAGTAGAACATTTAGAAGTACCTGAGATAACTTGGTATACAGTAAGCTGTAGAGCAGACATGCCCAAAGTCCGGCCCCCGGGCCAAATCCGGCCCGTGTTCATATTTCCACTGGCCCGAAGCCTCTGTCATAAAACCAATAATATGTGGCCCGGCAGTACAAAATACACGCGCAATTTTATATTTCACCACAGGATGGCAGTAAACTTGTGGCTGAACTCTCGCGGGGCCGTTTTGTGCATGATCTGTTTTTTGCCCATTTCTAAAATGGCAACTGGAAGTAAGAAAAGGAAAGTTGATAGCGAGGGCTGACGTTTCCAGGACAAATGGAAGTCTGAATATTTTTTCACTGAGTTTAGAAACAACTGCGTCTGCCTAATTTGCCAAGAGACTGTGGCTGTGTTCAAGGAGTTCAATATAAAGAGGCACTACCAGACGGAACATGCTAATTACGACAAGCTAACTGGGAACGAACGCAGTGAAAAATTGAAGCAACTGGAAGCTGGTTTAACGGCACAGCAACACTTTTTCACAAGAGCCAGTGAGTCGAATGAAAATGCAACAAAGGCAAGCTATGAGGTGGCAACGCTGATTGCCAAGCACTGCAAACCTTTTACTGAGGGTGAATTTATTAAAGACTGTGTGATGAAAATCGTGGAGAACATTTGTCCTGAGAAAAAGCAACTGTTCGCCAATGTTTTCCTGGCTCGTAGCACTGTGTCACGAAGGATCGAAGAAGTTTCTTCTGATATTAAGAGACAGTTGGACGCAAAAGGAGTGGAGTTTGAATTTTTTTCGTTAGCCTGTGACGAAACCACGGATGCATCCGACAGCGCTCAGTTACTGATTTTTTTTCGAGGAGTGGACAGTGAAATAAACGTGCGTGAAGAGCTACTTGACCTCCAGAGCCTTAAGGACCAAACAAGAGGCAAAGATTTATTTGCTTCCGTTTGTTCCGCCGTAGATGACATAAAATTACAGTGGAATAAAATCACGGGGATTATTACGGATGGCGCACCTGCCATGGTTGGCGAGCACAGTGGATTATCAACCCTAGTGTGTAACAAAGTAAGCGAAGAAGGAGGTAAAGCTATAAAACTCCATTGTATTATTCACCAACAAGTTCTATGTGCCAAACATCTGAAATATGATCACGTTATGAAACCGGTGATAAAGGCTATTACTTATATTTGCTCCAAAGCCCTGTGCCACCGCCAGTTTCAACAATTTCTACTGGATATCCACGCTGAATACGGAGATGTTGTGTATCACACTGATGTAAGATGGCTCAGTCGAGGGTCTGCACTGCAGCGTTTCTACTCACTCAAAGAGGAAATTGGACAATTCTTGGCAAAAAAGGGACAACCGATGCCAGAACTAACCGATCCTGTTTGGCTGTCTGATTTTGGATTTTTACTTGACATAACCCGACATTTTAACAACCTGATATCAATGCATTGATAAACCAACTGTATTCACATATTAAAGCCTTTCGGACCAAGCTGCTACTTTTCCAAACCCACCTGTCACAAACGCAGCCCAATACCACACATTTCCAATCTCTGCAAGAAATAATGACCCTTTTTCCAGCGCACAATATCAGTGCGCAAATGAGGAGGTATGCCGCAAACATCTCATCTCTGACTGAGGAGTTTCAACAGCGTTTCAGGGATTTTGCAACTATTGAAAAGGAGATCACGCTTTTTTCTTCTCCCATTTCCGTGGATCTCAGTGACGTTCCAGCCCACCTGCAGTTGGAGCTCATTGAGCTGCAGTGTGACACAGAGTGTCGCAGCCGTTACCAACAACTCCCTCTTGTCAACTTTTACCAGCAGCTGGATAAAGACAGGTTCCAAGAGATTCGTACATTTGCTAAGAAAATGTTGAGCTTGTTTGGCTCGACATACTTGTGTGAGAACACATTCTCAGTCATGAACATGAATAAGAACTGCGTGAGGACAAGACTAAGTGACTCCCACCTGCGTGACATCTTGCGCATTAAAACCACCGCTTTTGAGCCAGACCTGCCCCATTTACTGCAGTCGAGATCTCAGTATCACCCTTCACATTAATGCAAACATGTTGTTTGTTGATTCTGATGAATAAAGTTTGAGTCAAATTTCATAAAAATACTTTATTTTGCATTTCATTAATTTTTATTTTAACCTTCATTTATCCAGGTCAGGCAGTTATAAGATCTACCTAGCAGCAGACAGCATAGTAAAACAAAGTAAAATAAAAATACAAAAAAACGTTCCCCTCGTCGGTAGCATGTAAAATTAATGCTGGCCCGCATGACAATTTTTTTACAGCAATGTGGCCCCTGAGCCAAAAAGTTTGGGCACCCCTGCTGTAGAGTCTTTGTGCACCACTTAAAGGTAAGCTTAAATCTATTTTGGACTATTTCGCTTCCACAACCTTTTTGCCAACCGACACACCACGTGACCATTTGGTGACGACACGCCCAACAATTGCATAGGCAGTTGCATGTTCCGCGTGTGTCTATGGATATGTCGCACAGCTATTGGTCAACGCCGATACACTGTCTTTGTCCGATCCCCCACTCGAACGTCATCGCCATTGTAATCTACAGGAAACCCACGGCCGATTTAGATTAAGCCAGTGGGTCTTCCACGTGCAGTCTCATCTGCACTTGCCGTGTCACTAAATGTTCTTCTTCTTGTGTTTTGCTTATTGGCGGTGGGCAAACAGTTTAAGATGCATTGCTGTCACCTGGTTTGGAGCGCAGATATCATGTTTCATGTTGCACCATCGGACCTAGAAAAGTTCCTTGTTTTCAATGTACCTTCCACTGACAATAAAATGGATTCTGAATCTGATTCCGATTATACTTGATTGCAAGCTGTTGGAGGATGCTGCATCGAGAGGTTGTTGAGACTCTAGAGACACCAGCAGCTTCAAAAACCTGCTTGATGCTCATCAGTGGCTTTTTAAAAGCTCCTTTCTTAATACAATTTATTTGCCTGAGAGAAATGTTCCTTAATCATAACAAACATGTTTGTTCACACACAAATTATTTATCAGTACAATAATTACCTTGAAATATCCTGTTTTTTCACTCATTCACGCCTTCCCGTTTTACTGTTCCGCAATTTCACCTTCAGGCAAGTCCTTATTTTTACCCATTATACAAAAAACCTTTGGCTTCCTCAACAATGTAGACCACCCTCCTTGAGTAAATTTCCTTTAATTAGGCTCAGCTGGGACACTAATTGTCAAAGCTGCTTGAGATTGATTTCAGGGCTCTACGTAAATAGACTGGATCAACAACAAGTGCAAAAACTTTGCTCTTTAAATGATAGCAAGTGTGTGCTGACTCCCATTTAACATGAGTTTCAATTGTGATTGGTTAATTCTCAACACAGCCACATCGCCAGTTATGAGGATGTGCGCACTTGTGCAACCACATTATCTCAGTTGTTTTAACTTCCCTTCTCTAAAACTTATCTTTTTTTTTCAATTGAGTCGTACAGGTTATAAGTTAAATCAAATGATTTATCTTAGTCTCTTTTTTTTTTTTTTTTTTTACACACAAAAACCTGGCATTTGAACAAGGGCGTGTAGTCTTTTTGTGTCCACTATAGGCAAGGCGCGACAGTGTAGATTTGTTAACGAACAATGCGCGTGTGCCCAATTCCACCCTATAAGTACCTTTTACCACTAAAATTTGCGGAATTTGTTATTCTGCTATCTTTCTCAACATTTAACAATACAAACACACAAATAAATGCCCTTCTGAACCGTTGGGCTTGATGAAAACAGGACCAAAGTTACCTTAGCGTCCAATAATTAACCATTCGATTCCACCTTGAGGGATGTCGTTTTGTCAACAGTTATTGGAATAACCAATGAACTATTGGTCATTGCCTCATAAAACCAGAACAAAAAACAATGTTATTGATTCCATCTGCATGTAAAACACAATTCGGTTGCACAAAATGCTTCAGTCGGCTTCTGCTATGCATGATCCCTTGTAACACAAAGTACTTTTCTCCAGACGTGGGATTAAAACATGACTGACTGCTTCCCTGAATGATGTGGGCAGGTCATTGTGAGGATGATTGACACATGACAGGACCACTGTGACGGGTTGTTCCTGTTTAAAGGCATCTTTTTTTTCTGATTGGTTGTCCCAAAAGCAATTTCCTGTTCCATGTTTCTGTCTGCTAGCTGGCAGGTTCAATGTCACGTTGACTGGCTGTCACACGTGCACCCTCACCCACTGCCGCACACCCTCACATGCAGGCAGGCACGTACGCACATGCGCAATTGGACTGGGACCATTTTGAGTTTGTTTGATCAACTGGTCAAATTGAAATGTTGTCATGCTTGTCAGAAGGATATTATGGTAATGTCATGACATTGTTCGACTTTTTTTTAATCTATCTGTGTTGCCCATGGCACGTTTTTTTTCATAAGACCAAATTAGTAGGAATGTAACTATACCTGAAAGTTTGTCCTACCAACACAATGAAAATCGAGATCAAAGTAAATATTTTTTGTCTGCTGGTGTTAGAGCTAAGGTCAGAATTTTCTTTTTACTGCTAATGGTGCTTTATCAGAAATGCATTTCTCTGTAAAATTTGCAAATATTTTACATAAGTCTGTTGACTGTAATTATGACGAATATTGACAGCCAAACCTGTGATCTTGGTTGAAATGTGTAATACTCATTGCTAATGAATCCAGTATAAAAGGAAAGCAATTGAGCAGATCGTCATACATTGAATGTCCAAGCATTCCAATGTTTCATTTCCTTTCCTACCATCTTCCTCTCCTCCTGTACCTCAGTGCCTAAAGCTTCTGCAGTGTCGCTTTATTCAACTGGATGGTTTGTTATCAAGGAGTGAAAGGAAAAGCAATTAATAATATTTTGTTCCCCGCTGTCCACTACATGTCTTACACTCATTTCACCACAGTTGCCAGCACTAAAATTTAAAAAATGTTCTTATATACAGTAAAATCACAGAGATAGTCAACCATTTTAATAAGCAGCAGTTTTTATGCTAATTTTGAAAGGCTGATGGAATCGCTAAATGTTCACATCAAGTGAAGCCGTTCCAGACGTCCGGACCTTAACCTAATTTAAAAACCCTGGTTGCCAATTATTATATTAATGTGCTAATAGGATCACCGCTGATAATATGCTGAAACTATTATCCATAATATATTCCAGTCTAGTCAGCTCCCTATAGTATACTCAGTATTTTTATTTATTCATTTTTTTTTTTTTACTCTGGACACTTTTATTTTTATTTGGCCTTCAATTCCAATAAGACTGATGTATGTATAGAACCAATAAGTATCAAAACATAGTTTTACTGAAGTGGTTGTCAGCCTCCATTAATTCTAGTCCATTTTGAGACCAGACGTCACAACACACGCAGGTTGCGGGTTAATGAAATCAACAATACCGCATCATCAGCAAACAGAAGAAATACCAACCCAATATCCCTGCAGATTGCCCATCGTTGTTAATAACAAACAGCAGAAAGTCACACACACCCCTATCAGCAACCACTTCCCTGCTTCAAACAACTTGATTGCTGTGAGACCTGATACTCCCACAGAGAGGAGTGCACAGACATTCTACATCAGCCCAAAACACAAGGCGAGACTTTGAAGAATATCTGTTCACCTTGTAAAGTGAATCAAATTTACATCTTTGAGGTTAAGCAAGAATGTGACTCCTATTATAGTACTGTAAACATGGTACGCTTCCCCGGGGGAAACATACTTATAAGGTTGAAACTTGGTAACTCGGTCTGTCCTGATGTGCCACCTCTATTGCCACAATGATAGAAACTGACCAACATCATTACAATGTCGTAAACGTTATGTTTTTCCATCCATTTTCTACTGCTAAACCTGTTCATGCGCACAGGTGAGCAGGATACTAATCTCATCTGACTTTCAGCAAGAGCTGTGGTACACCCTGGATTGCTCACCATCTAATCAGCCTTGTGCCTCCCTCTTTCTCTTCCCAGGGTGCACTTAAACTGGACCATTTCCATTTTACCCTTCCTTAGCGCAGTTATCCCTGCGATTTCCTCGTGATGCAACACTGTAAAACGTTCCTTACATTGTGGCTTGTTTTAAACTGTGTTTATTTCTCTTATGCAGGGTTGCAGTTGTGGGAGGAATAATTGCATTGATTATATGGCATGTTTATATGCTCCACGACCTTGCATGAGCAAGTGTTTTAGTTATTTATTAATTTTTTTTTTATTCCAGCCCACCTCTTCCATCCATGCTGAGGCCAATGAAATGGACACAACACATAGCCCTCACACTTCCACAATCCGATCTTTGAGCGTGCCAAAGCATATCACCCATTTCAAAGTTGTCTGGAAAAAGTCAGTTGCTCTTTGAACTCATCACACTGCTCTGTCATTGGTTAAATTCACGTCACATTGTTTATGGACACCGTGTTTGTAAACTGGGTCTCTAATCCCAGCATTGCCTTGAGTTTGCCTTGGTCGTGTTTTGGCTTTTTTATTTTTGGCAATGTTTGGCAAAATGGTTTGCTGTGTGGCTAAAGACTGTTCCACTCATCCCGACGAGACGTGTGGATCCATCTGTTATCAAAAAGTCAAGATGACACCTGGTCAAAAAGTATACTTTTGGAAATAGTCAAGTGCATTGCATTACATTGGCATTATGTCAAGGTGGGTGACAAAATGGTGCCAGCACATCACTGTCCAGACGTCAACAGCTTTGATCCATTTTTAGTGTCAATGTGCCTTTGTTCTCTTATTTGGTCAGCTTTTCCTCTCCTTAACATTCTATGTTCCACACTCCAAATTATCACGTCTGTGGTTGATAATATTCCCTCCAACCTTTTTCCACTTCTATATAATGAATGTCTTTACTGTACCACTGCAAAAAAAAGGAAGATGTTGCAGCCAACAGGAAGGGTAGAGGCCAAAACAACAGCAGCTCGAGGGTACACTAGTAACATACTTCTCTAATTAGTTTATCACCAGTGAAGACAATTGTGTGGACAAGCTATGGGAAAAAAATCCTTATCCACCTGTTTCTTCTCTGCACCCTTCTTCTGTAGTGTCCGCCCCCACATCGCCTCCGTTTTTTTTTACTTGCTCTCTTATTTGTTATTGTCCCAACTCATTTACACTTCACAGCCACTGTAACCTCCCTCCTGAGGTTACTCCTCCAACCTCTCTCTCTCGCTCTCTCTCTCTCTCCCTCTCTCTGAGTCTATCTGTCTGTCTGTCTGTCTGTTGATTTAAGTGGATTTCCATGCCCTTGAGCTCAACTTCTCTCCTCGTGATCTCCTCCTCATCTACCTCTGCCTCTTTTTAATATATTTGCCACCTGACATTTATATCTGTTTTCCTACAACCTGCTTTATCACGACTGGCTTCAGACAGATCCGCACATCATTAGCTTGCTCTGCTCCTCTCTTTTCCTCCTGCAGGATCCATCTGTGGTGACCTCTCATTTGCATCTTCTTCTCAGTCCTCCTCCTCTCTGACCTCTAGTCGCTCTCTCATTCTAGTGTCAGGCGGCTGGTCAGTCCGAATGAATAATGGAGCAGATGCAGCATGTCTCTCCCCCATTTTTTTTTCATCTGTTTCTGTCTCCATTTGAAGCTTTGCTCTTCAATGAATTTGTTGTTGTTTGTTGACTATTTAGACATTATATTGAACTCCTTTCACCCTTTAGATGAAAGGATATTTAAACGTTGTGATGTTACATGCTTTACATTTATAAACTAGGGGGTATTGGACGACCAAATACAAAAGAATGGTAACAGCATTATGCCATTGTATGTAAAATCTTTGTTCACTTTTAGAATAGCTTCGGTTGCCTCACCCATTACATCATTTGTTCCACAGTCTACCACATGCTCTCATTTAACAGTTCACATACACAAACCCACTGTCCAATACGATTATGATGGTGGAGGCTGTCATGCAAACTTCCAGCTAGTAGTTGAGTGTCTTTCCCAAGGACACTTTGACATGGACTGCGGCGGACGACCTGATGAGTTCACTGTGATCATGAGATGGCATCTTACCCCACGCCAACCTCAGGGGCATTTAAATTTAATGGTTCAATTGTGCAAATGTCATTTCTTTTGAATGAGCTTTCCCAGTAAATGAAGCGAGAACCTCTCCGATGAGAAAAGTCGCATTCTCCCAGAAGTATTGCTGCTAGATTTTGCTTGGTAATTTTAGATGGTGGGGAAAAAAGCCTTCAAGAATTCTATTTACACAGAGTCAAAGCAAAGAGGGGCAGGTGGTGATCTGAAACGAAGCAAACATGCAAAAGGACGGATTAAGAAAAGACACACAATGCAACCTTAGTTTGAACCAAGCAGCTCTTGATCGGGCTAAACTTGAAACCTCACTTTAAAAAGATAAACACAAGTCGAATGATACATAATGTTCTTAATATCTGAAGTGGAAATAGGACGATGGTTATGCATTGCGCTATTTATGACTTTATCATCTGACCTCTATCGCTTGTCATTTTCACACTCATGATGGGCAGGTTGGCTCACGCCATCACACTGTTGACACAAATAAGCTTATAGAGGAACCCCTGCGGTGCGCCAGCTGGTTGTTTTCAATATTACTAGTATTATTTGGTGGAAGTTTCTAGTGGGGGAAAAAAAAAAAAGCTGTGCAGATTTTATCTCAGCAGGTGTACAACAACTCAGGATTTACACATCAAACATTCTGACGCTGTCACGGGCACAACCAGTGGTAGCTCCAGGGGGTGGCTTTTTAGCAAAATATATGGTTTCAAAATACTACATGTAGTTCGAGCAACCATTGTTAGCAAACCTACCTCCAACATTTCAGAGGTATGATGAGCCATAAAACGACACCCTTTTTAAGTTTATTCTGCGGAGTTGCGCTTTCAGTGCCAGACAATTTTTTTTGTATATCAGTGATGGGAACTTTCGGTAATAACAGCAAACAAATGAGTAAAGTTGAATGAGTTTGACGCTCAACTGAATAATGCACATTAACACCGAAACGCATCGGTGCATAGATCGAGTCCGAGCTGTACTTTGTCAGATGTGTCGCCGGCCACCTTGGAAAGCAAATGTTGCGGCCCACTGTTCTCCAACCGCTTGTAATGAGGAGGCACAATTGTGAATGAGATAAAGATCTGTGCGGCCCAGACCGGAAATGTGCCACTCATCAGACAAGACAACACATGAGCAAAACAGCTTTACTCAGCAATAATCATATAATATTTATCCTGGTCATATAGAAATACATACATAGATATTTCTATTTTAGCAAGCCTTTTTCTATTTTGTTGTTGTTGTATTATTCAAGGTAATATGAACCCTCTGTGGACCACCTGCCTCCCGGCACAACATTCTTGTTTATATGCAGTAGTAGATCTATGTGGTGCTGTTTCATATGCTGTTTCACATGCTTTTGTTCTCTTAACAGACATCGCCAAATCAACAAATGTCTATTTCTATATGGGTATGAAAATAACACTGCAGTTTGCTCCAGGCCTAATGTCATATGTGACATATTCCAGCTTTATGTGAAGAGTGACAGATTGTTTGACACTTATTATGCATTTTTCTTTGCTTGCCTCGAAGTTTTGTTCAAAGACTTAAGTGGGGCTCATATTTCAGCTGATAAAGCGTGCACAGGAGATAAAACATTTCTGGAGTCATTGTGTACTAGATTGCTACTGCCTTTAGGCTTACACAGTGGCAGCGCGGCACATTCGTTTTCATACTTGATATGCCAGATTTTCTTGAGCTGTCTTTTTCATTCCTTTTCTTGTGGACCTGATAACCTTCCCAGGTATGCATCTCTTATGATAAGCGCTCAATAAAGTTCTTTTAATATTTTCAAACAACCTCTTATTCCTGACCTGTTCCTTATCTGCATGCCACCATCTATCTACCTGTGGTAATATTAAAGGGCAGTTACATTGACTTATATTGCTCAAAGGAAGGTGGTAGACCATCGAATTTCAGCCAACGTGCAGTCTGTACATCACTTCATATTTTTTGAGTTATTCCACCTCTTTCTTTGTCTCATTTTTTTGTTATTTTTTTCTTCCCTGCCTGAATTGTCTTTGGTAAGGAAATGTGAGAGTAGCTGAAGCTGATGTAAGACTTACAATCGGCAACCGACACAGTCACAGCGGTGATGCGTTGGAAACCGTTTTGAAAGATGGGAACTTTTATGACTTTTACTATTTTCACTACAGTACTTATATTTTTTCTGTTATTTTCCAACTCTAGAAGCATGGCAGTGCAGCAGATAATCATTACCAATTTTGACACTGTCACAGATGTATTAATCTAAGAATATGTTTATTATTTTGTTTGTAGTTTACTAGGGTATTTAACAGCACACTGACATCTGTTTCTATTTTTCCATTTTTAAATGATGCATATTAATAGGGACCTCACATGATGCTTTATAGCTAGTTGTAGCTAATTATTTAGCTGCTTACCTCTACTGCACAAGTTTCATTTGAGTTTCACTTCATCATTCATTCATATCTGTAAGAGATGCCTCATTAAGGCCGCAGTTCTTAATAGAAAATGCAATCTACCAAGAAATGCAAATATCTTTCTATTTGATCCAGTCACAAAAAAATGTAAAAACTTTGTTAACATGAATCTGAAGTTCATTACCATATAATCTTCTATTTGTTTTGCTTTCAGGCTAACTGGTACAACCCTGCCTTCACCAGTTATTTCGAGTAAAAACTGGCTGCGGATACACTTTACGTCAGACAGCAACCACAGAAGGAAAGGATTCAGTGCTCAGTACCAAGGTATGTTCAACACACTGCTCCTCCATATGTGTCAGCTCCCCTCTTGTATGCACAATGAGACTAGAAAGCCTATAAAAACCTTACGGTGATCTACATCATGTTATGATGATGTACACATCTGGTCAGTCGAATAGACATAGCCTACAGGGAAAGAAAAATAGTCAACAAAACACATTTCACCAACTAAGACCGATCTTGCCACTGATATTGTGGATCATAATTTGTTTCGTTCACTTTAGTAGCACAGTATAGTTAGGTGACCTTTACAACGCAGGTTGTATTCTCTGCTCTGGATGTAGTCACACTGTATGCATTCTACACCTGGTGGAGATGTGCTTTGCATGGCTACCATGGGTAGACATTTTCATAACAAAATAGGGAATGTATTGAGCGACCACATGCAAAAGTCAAAAGTAAATGGGGGCTCACCTTTTCATTCACAGATGAAAAGACAAAATGCATGTAGGCATATGCTTGCGTTACTGTAATTGCATTTAGTACATATTGGAGTTTTTACTGTGACAGAAGCCTAAAATGAGAATGTTGTGGTTGCTTCCATTCTCTCCTATTGAGTGCTTGGATGGACATAATTTGCATATTAAAGTACATCTGAATGGATCAGATTAAGTGGTCTTTTTTTCCCCAGTGCATCAACATGTCCACCTCCAAATTTTGTTTTTACCGTTGCCTTTCCCTACAATTGGTCTTCATCATTATTATTATTATTATTATTATTTTTAAATTTCTCTGTCTTTGTCTGTCTCGTCTGCGTCCATATAAGTAAGAAATATGGCTTTGCACATTGAGTATTTCTCAGTGGAATGCAGCCTTGTTGCACCACAACACGTTATTGTTGTCCTCTGCAAAGCAGTTCTACAAAAAACAAAAAATACAAAAGCAATGAATTTCAGTGCTGTTTTCCAACTTTTCACTTTCTTTTTGTCCTTGCTAGTCCTAACTTTTGTTTTAATCTTGTCTCCCTTTGTATGTCCTAATTTTTCATTTGCTCTGCCTTTATAGTTATTGCCATGTTTGGGATGGATACACTTTCCCAAATGCACAGACATTCACACACCTGCCACAGCAATAGCTACAAACACACAATCTAATGACATAACACCTAATCCATATTCTATCTACCTATTTAACAACATTATGGGAATTTTTGATGCAGCACTTATATTGGATCTCATCGGGTAGTGCTGATGTGTCTAATGCTGTAGTCAGTGATCATACTGGTTGGTGCACTAGCTTTTGGTCGGATCAAGAGTTTATCAGCAAAATAAGTTTGAACCAAGTTTTTTCATTATAACCCCTTTTCTGTAATAAAATGAGCTGCATTTCCTTTCATTCCTGCAGTGAAGAAAGCAATAGAGTTAAAGTCCAGAGGAGTGAAGATGATGCCAAATAAAGACTCCAGTCACAAAAATGCAGTCTGTAAGTATAATCCCCCCCCGACCCACACACACACACACACACACACACACGCACGCATGCACACACGCACACACACAAATTGTCATGTTGGACAACAGTTCCATTTTTAAAACAAAAACAAAAACATGGAGGCGTTTTGTGGTTCGTGTCATATTAAAGATGAGAAGAGACAACTGTATAACAAATGGTAGCAATTATATAACAGAGGTGAGTTTGTCTTTTAGTCTTGTAAAACACAAATACAGTATTGGAAATGCATACATTCCAAATAGCTACTTTAGATTGATGTACGATACTGGTTGGAAATGTGCCTCCCACTTCCTTCCCAGAAGAAGTGTGGAATCTATTAATAGTTGTGTTTTGACATATTCCATTTGATACCAAATGGTAGCTTATTTACACACCCAGCAGTTGCAACTTAATGGAGCTGTTTCCCTTTAAGCCAGTGAAAGGAAGTCCAATATCACCTCTCCCTAAGTTGCATTTATGGTCTCTATTACCTCCTGGGGGAAATATCAGACCTCAGCCTGCTCCACAATGTTTATCATCTTGTCCATAAATAAGTCTGTTTTGCCATTTGGTCCTTTGCAGGTGGTGCAAAGTGTTTTTTTTTTTTTTTTTTAAAGACCTTTTATGTGGAAATGAGCTGGATGCTGTTTGTGATAATGACCCAATGGGAGCATTGACAGACTAGCAAAACAGCTAAATCAGAGGAAAAAATATAGATAAGAGAAAAAAGTTCCGCATTTCTCCAGCGAGGTTTTAAACCACTTGTTATAGTGCTCTGGATATAAATGCATCGAACATTAGCTAGACCTGATAAATCTCTATAAAATTTTGATTGACGCTATTAGAGAGGTCAACAGTTAGCAATGTTTATTATTGTACTTGTAGTGATTTATAAATACGATTAAGCCGTTCCAGCATCTCCCCAAAAAAACAAAAAACATTTTTGCAATGTGTTTTTTAAAGGAAAACATCCATCCCTCCATCCATTTTCTACCGCTTATCCGAGGTCGGGGCCAGTAGCTTTAGCAGGGACACCCATACTTCCGTCTTCCCAGCCACTTCATATAGCTCTTCCGGGGGGATCCCGAGGCGTTCCCAGGCCAGCCGAAGGACGTAGTCTCTCCAGCGTGTCTTGGTTCGTCCCCTGGGTCTCCTCCTGGTGGGACGTGCCTGGAACACCTCACCAGGGAGGCGTCCGGGAGGCATCCGAATCAGATGCCCCAGCCACCTCATCTGGCTCCTCTCGATGTGGAGGAGCAGCGGCGGCTCTACTCTGAGATCCTCCCGGATGACCGAGCTTCTCACCCTATCTCTAAGGGAGAGCCCGAACATCCTGCGGAGGAAACTCATTTCGGCCGCTTGTATCCGGGATCTCGTTCTTTCGGTCACGACCCACAGCTGTGACCATAGGTGAGGGTAGGAACATAGATCGACCGATAAATCGAGAGCTTCGCCTTTCGGGTTAGCTCCTTCTTGACCACAAGGGATTGATATAAAGTCTGCATCACTGCAGATGCTGCACCGATCCGCCTGTCGATCTCCTGTTCCATTCTTCCCTCACTCGTGAACAAGACCCCAAGATACTTGAACTCCTCCACTTGGAGCAGGATCTCATCCCCGACCTGGAGAGGGCACGCCACCCTTTTCGGACTGAGGACCATGGTCTCAGATTTGGAGGTGCTGATTCTCATCCCAGCCGCTTCACACTCGGCTGCGAGCCGCTCCAGTGAGAGTTGGAGGTCACGGCTTGATGAAGCCAACAGAACCACATCATCTGCAAAAAGCAGAGATGCAATACTGAGGCCACCAAACCGTACCCCCTCTACGCCTCAGCTGCGCCTTGAAATTCTGTCCATAAACGTTATGAACAGAATCGGTGACAAAGGGCAGCCTTGGCGGAGTCCAACCCTCACTGGAAACGAGTCCGACTTACTGCCGGATATGCGGACCAAACTCTGACTCCGGTCGTTCAGGGACCGAACAGCCCACATCAGGTGGTTCGGTACCCCATACTCCCGAATCACCCCACACAGGACTCCCCGAGGGACACGGTCGAACGCCTTCTCCAAGTCCACAAAACACATGTAGACTTGTTGGGCGAACTCCCATTCACCCTCGAGGACCCTGCCATGGGTGTAGAGCTGGTCCACTGTTCCACGGCCAAGACGAAAACCACACTGCTCCTCCTTAATCTGAGATTCAACTTCACGACGGACCCTCCTCTCCAGCACCCCTGAATAGACCTTACCAGGGAGGCTGAGGAGTGTGATCCTCCTGTAGTTGGAACACACCCTCCGATCCCCCTTCTTATAAAGGGGGACCACCACCCCAGTCTGCCAATCCAGAGGCACTATCCCCGATGTCCACGCGATGTTGCAGAGGCGTGTTAACCAGGACAGCCCCATAACATCCAGAGCCTTGAGGAAATCTCATCTCATCCACCCACGGGGCCTTGCCCCCGAGGAGCATTTTAACCACCTTGGTGACCTCAACCCCAGAGATAGGAGAGCTCGCTTCAGAGAACCCAGACTCTGCTCCCTCATGGGAAGGCATGTCGGTCGAATGGAGGAGGGGCATTCTCACCACCGGCTCACAATGTACCGAGTCGAGGTCAGCAGCGCTCCATCTCCACTATACACAGTGTTGATGGTGCACTGCTTCCCCCTCCTGAGACACCGGATGGTGGACCACAATTTCCTCGAAGCCGTCAGCAACCACCAAAGCTGCATTCCACTTGGCCAGCCGGTACCCTTCAGCTCCCTCAGGAGTCCCACAGGCCAAAAAGGCCCGATAGGATCCCTTCTTCAGCTTGACGGCATCGGACACCAACGGGTTCGGGGATTGCCGCCACGACAGGCACAAACCACCTTACGGCCACAACTCCGGTCTGCCGCCTCACCAATGGAGGCGCGTAAGATGGTCCACTCGGACTCAATGTCCCCCGCCTCCCCCAGAACATGAGCAAAGTTCTGTCGGAGGTGGGAGTTGAAACTCCTTCAGACAGGGGATTCCGCCAGACGTTCCCAGCAGACCCTCACAATACGTTTGGGCCTGCCACATCAGACCGGCATCTTCCCCCACCATTGGAGCCAACTCACCACCCGCCCCTCTCTTCACCCGAGTGTCCAAGACATGCGGCCGCAAGTTCGATGACATGAACACAAAGTCGATCATTGAACTGCGACTAGGGTGTCCTGGTGCTAAGTGCACGTGTGGACACCCTTATGCTTGAACATGGTGTTTGTTATGGACAATCCGTGATGAGCACAGAAGTCCAATAACAGAACACCGCTCGGGTTCTGATCGGGGGGACGTTGCTCCCAATCACGCCCTTCCAGGTCTCACTGTCATTGCCCACGTGAGGATTGAAGTCCCTGAGCAGAACGATGGCGTCCCCAGCGGGAGCGCGCTCCAGCACCCCCTCCATTCCACGTCCCTATAGCCAGCTTCTGTCGCCGGGGATCGGCTCACCAAAGTCCCCGCCTTCGGCCACCGCCCAGCTCGCACTGCACCCGACCCCTATGGCCCCTCCCACTGGTGGTGAGCCAATGGGAAGGGGGACCCACGTTACCCTTTCGGGCTGTGCCCGGCCGGGCCCCATGGGTGCAGGCCCGGCCACCAGGCACTCGCCTTTGAGCCCCACCTCTAGGCCTTGCTCCAGAGGGGGGCCCCGGTGACCCGCGTCCGGGCAAGGGAAACCTGAGTCCATTTTTTTGTCGTCATCATAAGGGGTCTTTGAGCCGTGCTTTGTCTGGTCCCTCACCTAGAACCTGTTTGCCATGGATGAAACTGCCAGGGGCTTAAAGCCCCAGACAACTTAGCTCCTAGGATCATTGGGACACACAAACCCCTCCACCACGATAAGGTGACGGCTTGAGGAGGGGTAAAACAGCACCTTATAATATTGTACTGTATTTAATGAAACGTACTGTTCAGTTAATATCATAATTAAATAGAATGCAAAGAATTAAACAGTTGCTGCCACATTTTTTGATTCAATTCATTGAAAATTGTGAAGCTTTTTCTGCTGTGCGCCTCTTGGCCACCTGGAGGCAGTATAATACAGACATGGAGACACACATGAAGAAGAGATTCATAACTGACTCGGTAAAATTGCAATATTATGAATCATTCTTAGCAAAGATAAATAAAAAATATGCCTGTGAGTTTTGCTATATTGTCTGGCTACATCTGTTGCTCCAGTGTTTGTGTTAGAATATCTGTTACTGAAAGGGTTATAAAAGGGTTATGAAACAGATGCTATTCATTAGCCCATCTATGGTGTTTTGCATCATTTGTCCGCATTTGGCTAATCGGACTATCACAAAGCTATGTTGTTGTATTAAATCAATCAATCAGTTAAGTTGTATTTATATAGCACTTTTCATACATACCAAAATGCAACCCAAAGTGCTTCACAGAGATAAAAATAGCCAATTAAATACACGTGTAATTCTCTTTGTTTTATGTTTAATTTGACAATAAACAGCACAAAGCCATTTAAAAAATATATATATATGTTCTCCATCTACCAAATACTGCTTGTTGTGAAGTGATTTGATTTGAGTTCACTGCCACCATACAGCGCTCAGTTTGCAAATTTCTACTCGCAAGTCAAAGCAAAACATTGTCTAAATGACGGCTTTTATCAGAAAAAAAAACTGGTAAGTCTGGTCACTCGTATCTCAAGGCACTCTTGTATCCATAAAAAAAATAGGACTTATACATATACAATACTATACCAATTACAAGGAAGTAATTTACACTTTATTACATTATTTTAATAATAACTAATCATCCTTTTCAATTGGGTGGTTGCTATGGGACACTGAAACAGCATTTAGGTCATGTGAGTCATCGTTTTTATTTTCCAAAAAGGCCAAGATCATGATTCAAGTGTTCCTCAGCTTTCACCTTCATCATAAAACTCTCATCAATAAATCGGTCCATTTACATGCTCAGTCAAGCATGTGCTGCTGCAATTATCATTTATGTGTGCGCGTGTGAGCGGATGTGCATGTGTGACTTAAATATTCGTCAATGTGATGCCTGGTGAGTAGTTTAGATTATACAGAGGCACCCTTGTGTCATGACTCTCATTGCATGTTTCCCTTCGGCAATATAGTAAATTTATTATGGTAGAATACATAAGAGACTTGGAGAAAAGTGGCACTGGATGTCTATTAAATATATATGATACTAATGTTTAAAACTAACTGAGCTCAGCACAGCCGCAAGAAGTCAGTTAACCTTATGACTTGTGAAACACTTTGCTGCACCTGCCCCATGGCTCACGGACCATTGCTCTTTGAGGATTTCTGTGTAATATTTAAGTAACATTACAACGATCTCCACTGTGTCCTGCATGTGTTTTAAAACACACCCCAAAGTAACCATTGCACTAAATTACAAATGCAAAGAAGAAAACATGCTTGCTATCTGTAATAATGTGGCGCCAAAGAACGAGGATAATAACGGTTAAACGTGTTGTCCAGGGATGCTTCAAGCTTCGTGCAGCCCCGGAACAAAATGAGGAATTTAATTTCTCACTCTGGGATCGCTGCTCATTAAAACAAATATTAGCACTGTTGTAATTGAGATGAAAACTGTATAAATAATGCGTCACACACTGGGTCAAGCGGTCTTCGAGATTACCCAAACATAGTGCATTGAGGTCAATAGAAAACCATCACCATTAAAACATTCCAAAACAGAGGACAAAGTCAATTTATTTTTTGTTTTGGTCCCCAAGCAGTATTTGAATAGTGTACAACTCCCTGTGGTAATATTTTAGCTGTATAGCAAACCATGTGCAGTATTTATTGTGCAATCTTTATATAATTTATAGTCACTATATCAATGCACAGAATGAAGATGATGAGTTTTCGCCATCAATAGAATAGAGTTCATATTAATCATAATCTAATAGACTATAACAGCCTTCAGCCTACATGGTCCAATATAAGTGTAGACGAAGAGTGAGAGTAAGTGTAAAAGTTGAGGAGTGTCGTGTCACATTAATTTGTGATTCCAAGGCTCACTATTGATTCCATTGCGTGTATGATACTGACCAAATGAATCTAATGAGGTGATGTGCTTTAACGACAAATTTAAGAATCATTTTGAAAATAATAGACATAGCTAATCTCAATAGTATCTAAACATCTCTGTAGAAAGTGTTTGCAAATTATGGAACAGATAACCAGGATATTGACCACAAGCCAGTTGCATTATGTTGACACATATTACGATGTTCAAACGTCTTTCGACATACCTCCTAATCCATGACGTAATCAATCAATAATCTTTTTAATCTCCTTGGTTCGCCTCTATAGCTTCCTTCTTTTGGACAATTTGGACATGACATTTGGACAATTCTGCGGCACGGTGGCCGACTGGTTAGAGCGTCAGTTCTGAGGACCCGGGTTCAATCCCCGGCCCCGCCTGTGTGGAGTTTGCATGTTCTCCCCGTGCCTGCGTGGGTTTTCTCCGGGCACTCCGGTTTCCTCCCACATCCCAAAAACATGCATTAATTGGAGACTCTAAAATTGCCCGTAGGTGTGACTGTGAGCGCGAATGGTTGTTTGTTTGTATGTGCCCTCCGATTGGCTGGCAACCAGTTCAGGGTATACCCCGCCTCCTGCCCGATGACAGCTGGGATAGGCTCCAGCACGCCCGCGATGGATGGATGGATGGATGGATGGATGGATGGATGGATGGACAATTCTATGCTCTCTTCTGTTCCCAGTGCATAAGCAAAGTCCATAAAGACATCCTTTGATGAGGGACGAAGTTTTTAATGTATTGAATTTTTATTTTGTGTAGGTGTAATAACCAGGTGTTTTCTTCCATGCAGTTTACTTTATTGCAAATTACTTTCAGTGTGCATCTGTGTTTTTATGTGGGCATGAAGTGGCTTGTGTGTTCCATGAGGAGATATGACTGCAGAGATTGGTCTTGGGCCTGACTGACCTGTGTGTATGAGACAGTGAAGGGGAAAGAGATGACAGAATAGTTGAGAGGCACCCAGCGCAAGAGAGCACATCTACAAACTACAAATAGAACTCTTCTCATCTGGTCGCTACCTGAAGAACAGCTCAAAAGCTCTTCACAGAAACACCTTCAGACAGTTTCGCACAAGCTCTCATGCTGCCTTGCTCCTTCCCCATCTCTTGCCAATTTTGATGATCGTTACCTCCGCTAAGGAGGTAAAACATATTTCATTGTTATTTTTAGCTTGTTAGGACTGTGCAAAGCTCCGGCAATTTCGCCGAAACTTTGTGGAGGGTTGGGATGATGACAATTTCAATAAACATGCAAATCCAGGACAGTATAACATTGGTAATCACATTTTTTAAAATAACATTTTCCTGGATTACAGTAAACATAGTGAATGAACGACAGGTAATAGAGGAAAGTCATAAAACCTTTATGCACAACTGAATTGAACACAACACTGTTTAATTAGACAGGAACGAAATGAATAATTGTACTGTACTGATGCCAGAGGACAACAAATGTTAAGATTCAAAGGATGAGCATCAGAATAAATCGTTGTATTCCTGAAATAGCACTGGCACCATTGGGCTGACTTAATGTTCTAAGAAGAATCCCAGCCATAGAAAAATCCAATAAAGTAGCTACACGTGTCATAAATATATGTTACTACAGCTACTACCACTCAGCAGACAAGTTATTTTGTGGTGACAATAAATACTCAATGGCATCCCACAAAACCACATCCGTTGTAACCACAGAGCACCCATCCATGTTAGTACTCCATAGTTCTTCTCTACTGATCTTCATTGTTCATCTAATGCTATCAATCATGAGATGATCAGGTCAAATCAGTAAATGTTGTTTTCAGAGCTTTTCAACAGATCTTCAACTGTCAGTAATTGATGTTATCTGTGCCATGGTTATCAAAATTTGCCGGTGATGGCACACAAAATTGTGTTCTTGGATTCATTTATAGAATTTTGTGGGCGGTATAGAGCACCTTTGGAATTATTTGTATTGGTCAGACACTTCTTTAATAGGGTTATGGTTAACCTTCCAGTTAATTACTACTTCCATTATGTCAACATTTTAAACCACCAAAACGTGTTAATGAACATTATACAACTTGTATTGATGTACTTTGGAGTAGCGATTCAGTCCACAAGGACTTCCTTTCTGACCTTGGGTTTTGTACCAGAGGTTCAGATGGTGCTGACAAAAATGACAGTAAATTGTACTAGTTGCTAGAAACATGCTGGGTTACTTACTCGGTACTCCTCCCAGCATACCCTTGAGCCAGGTGACCTCAAGCCCTTCAAGGTTCTTAGGGGCAAAATACCATTTGTGCAATGCTATCACTGTAAAACTTCACTCCATTAGTGCTAAGGCTAATGCATATAGAATCATGTTGTGTATGTGGGATTATATACAGTAGGACGTATGTGAGAATTTCCCCCAAGTATAACAATTTGCTCTCATTCCGCTTCTTGTATTTAGGTTCCACTTTACAACAATATCCTATATATTTGTTTATGTAATAGGATGTAGTTTTCTTGACTTTGAATGGCCTCTCTGCGTGGATATGATCATCTAAATTCATCATGCCCCATACTCATTTCTTCACATTTTCCCAACATAATTTGTGTTTTCAAGGTGAAAAATTGACAAAGTCGCCTGGAAGATGAGCACTACGTGTCATAGTGTTTCTTTAAAACGCTTGATGGCCAAAAGAAATAAATCCATTAATCCTGCTGCTTTGGCAGCAGACAATGGTTCAGTAAATAAGGAAATAAATAATAATAAAATCACCATTTAGTGGCCCATTAAATTAAAGTAAAACACATGAAAATTCAACATTAACCCACGCTTAATAAAATCATTTTTTTTAGTGGCCCAGTAAATTGAAATAAAAGAAATGAAAATTCAACTTCACTGCTGAAATTGTGGCGGGACGGTGGTCGACTGGTTACGGAAGGAATTATACTCGTATCTCAAGGAATTATATATATGTATATCCATCCATCCATCCATCATTTTCTTTACCGCTTATCCTCACTAGGGTCACCGGCATGCTGTCTTCGGCTCCGACTATCTTCGTGCGAGAGGCGGGGTACACCCTGAACTGGTCGCCAGCCAATCGCAGGGCACATACAAACAAACAACCATTCGCACTCACAGTCACACCTACAGGCAATTTTAGAGTCTCCAATTAATGCATGTTTTTGGGATGTGGGAGGAAACCGGAGTACTACCCGGAGAAAACCCACGCAGGCACGGGTGCCACATGCAAACTCCACACAGGCGGGGCCGGGATTTGAACCCCGGTCCTCAGAAGTTGTGGCAGATGTTCTAACCAGTTGGCAATCGTGCCGCTATATACATGTATATATACTCTCTAAATCCAATTATTGATTCTTACGTAACAATTATTACTGATCAGAGGTGAATTAGTCTACTATCCGAAATCAAATGGAATGGTGATCATATTTTGTAGGTTTAAACAGGTGGAGTGTTATTCTGGTGTGAGTTTTCTGCAACATACGTACAGTATCTGGAGACCAAAGAGAAAATCACTTTCTATAATTTCCTGAAGAGTTGAGGGTAAAGATGAAAGGTCTGGTGAAGGCACTTTGAAGATATGGAAACGACATTATGCATCATAAGCTTGTATTTCAATGTTGAATGGTCTTTTAAGTGCAAATACAGGATTATGTCAGTTTGAGAATTTTTGTCACCGGCCCAGCTTTTTTTCTGTAACAATCTCATGTTGTTCGAATGAGCTTTATTTGGCAAATGAACCTTTGTAAAGCATGCCAATGAATGTCATTTGAACATGTGTGAGGTGAAAGGGATGAGAGGAATGTGGCTGAGAGGGTGTGTGCGTGTTTTCAGGATGTGTGTATGCTTGTGTAATGTGATTTTGGAAAGAACATCAAAACCACGGTAGAGCTGCAAGACAGCTTGTTCTGTTTGCATCATATCCCACACAAACATACAAGTATACAAATTGTCGATTCACTCGCAACCCCAAGCACACAAATCTGAAAATGACCCATTCATTTTTTTATGCCTTGCTTTCTGAAAGTTTCGCATCCCTGTGTACATTTCAGCTAACGCATGAGTGAGAAAAGGAAGTTTAAGAAGTAAACTTACAAGTGCTAAGTCCCATATTTTGGGATTTTGGGTCATACATAGAGTGACTCTCTTTGTCATGGCGGCACTGTGGTCTACTGGTTAGCACATCTGCCTCACAGTTCTGACGACCGGGGTTCAAATCCCAGCTCCGCCTGTGTGGAGTTTTCATGTTCTCCCCGTGCCTGTGTGGGTTTTCTTCGGGTACTCCAGTTTCCTCCCACATCCCAAAAACATGCCTGGTAGGTTGGTTGAAGACTCTAAATTGCATGTAATTGCAATGTGAGTGTGAATGGTTGTTTGCTACTATGTGTGCCCTGCGATTGGCTGGCGACAAGTTCAGGGTGGACCCTGCCTCTCGCCCGAAGATAGCTGGGATAGGCTCCAGCACGGTACAGAAGCGGTACAGAAAATGGATGGATGGATGCTTTTGTCATACGAGTGTCCAGAAAAGGCCCTTCTGACAGCTACTTCTGTTTGACCCAGTTGAGTATCCACTTTGTCCATATTTGGCTAAGACCTTTCCTCTGATTGGTTGCCTCTGTGTAGAAGACCCACTTGTGACAGCACACGTGTTCGTTATGTTGACAGCGCTGGCTCGGAGAAGAGAGGGAGGCGGTGATCTTCGCTAGTGACATAGAAAAGCTCGAGAAATTTGAATGACCTGATTTCAGGCCTCTCGGCAGAAAAACATCTGGAACGCAGGAATGCATGGACGATTTTAATTAACTTTTCAAATGTTTACAGAGGCACCATAAAGTCAATATTACATCCCAAATACTAGAAAAACTTGGTTTGGTAAAATATGGCACCTTTAAGAAAAAACATCCCCTCTATTGCATTATTGTTGATGTTGTTGCTATTATTGCTGCCATTCTTTTATTATTGCTGTTATTGTTCTTCTGTTGATGCAGTGATCAATTTTTGACCCCCTGCGATAGCAAGAAGTGAAACCCGCTGTCTTGCTCATTTACTTAAAGGCGGAGTTTTCAGTTTTAAAACTGATTGCAAGATTGGAATGTAGCCTCACTTTACGAATCCCTCCCACCTTGAGACTTTGCATGAGACGTGCAACGTAAACAAGCCCACATTAGCCACGGCTGCTACGTTAGTAGCGTGACTTTGTAATAATCAAGTGTTACAATATCACTCTCACGCTCTATTTTCGTAGACAGGTCGTTTTTCCTTGGGTGCAGTGGTTTCTTAAAGATAAAATTGAGGTACAAGTTGGGGCCAGAGAAGGCTGATTATTTTAAAGATCATTTCTCCCTTGTATTACTGTCAGGTTATACTGACAGTTTTAAACAGTATGACGGAAAAAAAAAAATTAAAATAATCGTAAATTCCTCCTTTAAGAACAGCAACACGTAAAAAGAGCAAATTGTAATGAAGACATGGTTTATGCTGGTTTTCCTATACACATTTGCTTGTTTCTTGATATTGTTCAGAGAAGCAATTTATCCAGTGATTATCAACCAAATCATGACATATTTCCATATTATAATTAGAAACTTGATTACTTATATACATTGATTTATTTTTCAACATTTTGTTGAAGAGTCAAGCTATCAAAGATACCCTAAAGCAGGGGTGTCAAACTCTTTTTTTGTTTCGGGCAGCATTGTAGTTATGATTTCCCTCAGAGGGCCGTTAGAACAATGAAACCATATAAATGCTTAATCATCACCAAAACATAGTACCATTACGCAGCAAATTGAGGGAGTTCTGAAATCAGAAGACAAGGATAATAGTTTATTCAAGTATTGTTTAAGTTACTGTAGAATAAGGGTTTGGTCACAGAAAAATGCAATATCTCAACATTATTGTTTATTATTATCACAATTTGGAATTTGGGTACAGATTTGAGCAAAAATCACGGAAGTTGACGAGCATGATTTGCTTTCGCGGGCCACATAAAATGATGTGGCGGGCTGCATCTGGCCCCGGGCCTTGAGTTTGACACCTATTCCCTAAAGTATAAATGCCACTCAGTTGTAGCCTATTTTGCCATTTTTTTTAAAGGATAAAGGCTGGATTCATTTTAAGAGTACTTATATTGGGCAGGCTGACTCACCGTCACATTAATATTTTGGCGCCATTACTGAAGTGTTCAAAATAGCTGTGATTTCCCTTCTAAGATTTGTCAAATGTCTCCTGAAAAACATTTGTTCATGCTCGTCAATTCAATAAGTTATTCCATCTTCTACTTTTAGCTGGGGACCCAAACTCTTCTTCTATGCCTTTTGTGGACAACAAGATGGGGTTTATTTTGAATTTCAAGCACAGGCAAATGTACTAAGATACTTTCCAACACAGCATGTTCACCATGACTTCTGGCAGACGAAGACATGCCCTTTGACTGCTACCGTCATGTTGGCTTTTTGGCAAATATTTTATAGCCTTCCATATTGCTTTTGCTTTGAAATTGTGCGTGTTTGTTTACTTGAAGGCAGCACACTGAGGTAAAGACTTGCACGTGTGGCTCACAATCGAAAGGATCCGCGTTCGAATCTAAACTCATGCCTACCTGCACTGTAAAAAAATGATTTGGATAGTGGTAAATATAATAAATGAAAATCATCTAAAATGTACGGTATTATTTTAGATAGGTAAAGTACCCTCAAAAATTAGGGTAAGTTTTACACTACCTATTTGACAACAGTGTTACCAAGAAAAATGGAGTAAAATCCACCTAAAAGCCATTGGTACTACAATATGCATCACGTGACGCATGCATGCCACACTAATTGGCTGACGTGTCATCGGCTCATCACCACAAAATGGTGTCGCCCATCAGTGACAACTGATCACTCTGATTGGTTGTTAGCTAGCAAATCCGCATAAAAGCAAACAAACGACGAAGAAGAATGCACTATATGGTAAAACAATCTTAGCTAAGCATTGATCATTACTTAGATTAGTTTCTGCTTGGATTATGAGTGTGTCAAGTAAGGTTAGCAGGCTATATGTGCGTTTCATTTCATTAAACCGTGTTAGCAGGCTATATGCGTATTTCATTTGATAAAACTGTGTGGTAAACGTTATCCAAGTTTTGTAAGTATTTTATCGCTATTGAATTAAGGTATTGTTCACCCCAAATGTTTGGTTTAAATTTACCCAATTAAATTGGCTGCAAATTGTTACCCTAAATTTCTTGGGTAAATTCTATAGGTTGTTTTTTTACAGTGTATGTAGAGTTTGCATGTTCGCCCCATGCTTGCGTAGTTTTTCTCGTCCTCCCACATTCTGTATACATGCATGTTAGGATAATCTTGAAATTGTCCATAGGAGAGAATATGAGTTTAAATGGTCATTGGGCTCCATTTGGATGTGCGCTACAATTGACTGGGAACCATGCAGTGCGGATCCCTGATGAGGATAGGTGGTGAAGAAAATTGATTTAAAGTGTGTTTTATTTTGTTTTAATTGGTTTAATAATGTCAAAAGGCTTTGTTCAGTGAAGATCTGAAGTATCTCAATCAGTAGGAATGTTTTTTGCCAAAAAAGCCTCCCTTGTAATTGAATGTTACAGTTACACTTTCAATTATCTTTATTGTCATTTCAAACAGCTACACTACATTATTCCGCTCTCTGTTAATGCTAATCAATACATTACACTGAACAATGCGCTAAAATGGTGTGTAATTAAGCATGCACACGTGACAGTCTTGCTGTTTTTTGTTTCTCAGTGAGTCAAAGTGGCCTCGCTGGAGATGTGTGTCCAGATCCTGGTGTCCCAGAAAATGGCAAGAGAATGGGATCTGCCTTCCAGTGAGTCCAGTTTTCATTCTATTCCAAACATCCTCAGATATGGTTGATCTGATCTGTCTAAGGAGCATTTTCTGTTAGAAATAGGTAATGTGTATGTAATAAACAATCCTCAAAGGTGTTTTACAGAAAGTTCTTTTGTTTGCTGACTGCTAAGCCAAAATTAGTTGTGGAAATTATCTTTCCACAACATTCACCCATTCGTCTTCTCACTTTTGTAATCATTTTATTCATGTCAAAACAATAACCCTATAGGTTTTGATTTACAGTATACTATCCAACGTAACAGGGCCGAGGACGGTGATGTAAATCACGTACGACACGTTGCCATTTTGTTACTGCCTCCCGACTACCTTAGTATTTTTGTGATTGTTGTGAGAGGGAATAATGTGTCAGAAGAAGGTGATTGGTGCAACCAACATGAAGGGCTAACAAACAAAGTCATTTGATGACTCATTCTCGAGATGGTGTGTCAACTAACACCAAAGGAGACAATTCATGATCTTATTGTATGATGCAATTATCGTCAGAGCATGGCATATGGACCTGATAATCTTGTCTTGTAATTACCAGAGACTCTAGGAATGTTTTTTTAGGCCTAAAAACTTTTAAATGATAATCATCCTTTAGGCCTCCTGCTGTTCTTCACTGCCATTAGTTACTATGGCTGCACATATGTAATTTGACTATTATTGGAGTTTGTGAGCTTGTGAAAGGTCATTACCAACGCGCATGCATGTCATAGATGTGTTGGATGTATTTGGGGTGCTTATGCGTTCGTATTTAATTATTATCAAGCACTGAGGAACTGCAACTGTGATAAAGAATGGAGAGAACAAAGAACATTGTGCAAAAGAAAACACATTTTTTAGGCTGGGAAATTGGGGATAAAAGAACAAAGAAATTTTTCAAAAAAATTGCCCTTTTCTGTGGCTTCCCCTTGAGGTTACTTCAAACTGAAAACATGCCCATGGTGAAGATGTTCCAAGTTACTGTTTTCCTTGTTCACGTTCACATTGCATCACAGTTCATGAAACTAGGATACTATAGTTTTATAGCGGTATAGATTTTTTATTTTTTTTTTCATGCACAGAACACAGTTGGAGCATGTTTATATTGTGTGTGTTTCAAACAGTGCTGAAGATCTCAGCACTGCCCTGATTTAGTGGAACGCGTTTCATGCTAAACATACATATACAGCATCATAAACAATTGAAGGATGCTCTTTTACGGTTTTGATGTGTTAGTCCTACAGATTGATATTCAGGAGTATCTCCAAATTATAGTCAGTCCACAGGTGTGAGTATCCATTTCCTCAGGTTTTATTTTGTCGCCTCCAGAAATGGCCTTCTTAGGTTTGTAGTTATTGCGTCACTTGTTACTTTGGCATACTGTACGACTGACTGGCTGCAAAGCATATATATTTTAGATATGATTTTAAAAATGACATGTGTAATGCCAGTATATGTTCTTACCCGAGAGTAGGGAAAACCTTTTTGAAAAACAATGTGTAATATTTAATTAGTTTTATTGCATTTTCCATTTACCACAACTTTTTCTCCTATTGCTGCAAATTTCATACCCACATACATGTAATTTGCACATAAATAATGACCCAATTATGCATGCACACAGAGAGATGTGTTCACTATTGAGTGTTTAACAATGGGGTGGAGCCTCTGAACAACGAGTAGCTTGTGTAGAAACTGGGCCAGGAGGTAAACTGTTGTGTCTTTCAGCAGGGAAGAGACATTGAGCTTCACAGGCAAGACATCATGTGGACTTGTGCTGACATGCGGCTGAATGTCCCGCTCACATGTTAAGACAGCAGGGTGTCTAAAACATTAGTGAACTGAGAGAATGATGAGAGACAAGATACAAAAGTACTAAGAACTAAGACAAGCGACAGCAAAGGAAAACAGGCAGTAGCACACCAAATTAAAATTAAAACCACAAGTGAACAATTACTAAATATTGTAGTTGTGTGCAATTTTTCTCAGAAGGGACATAAAATGTATTCAGGATTGAAATTGTGATTTTTATTCAAAAGACATTGTTTCTACAGTCTAACTGACAAGCAGTGGCAGTCCTAATGCCCCTATTACTTCCTAGCATACCTAGCAGGATTTCATAAAATAGTTTTAAGAACTAATGGTTTGTTCTTTGTTGTTTCCCTGTAGTAATAGTAGTAGCAGCAGCGGTGATGCTGGCCTTAAATTTGCCCTGTGTGAAGTCCCCGAGGTGGTGCCCCTTATCCCCTATTGTCAAAGGGATGGGGCAGGTTGCTGACAAAAATTTTTAATCGCTTACTGTCGCTGCAAATGCTATGTGAACGCCAACTTGTAACTCGGGGGGGGGGGGGTTAGTCCACAATTCAGTGTGAGCCCTGAAATTCACATTCACTCTGTAACAAATCCACATACTGAGACGGTGCATCACCATGTATGTTTCCAAGAACTCCTACAGTGGGCGCCTCTAAAAGGGGCTGCAAATTCCCCATACAAACACCAATGGTAAACAGATCATGTCTGCACACAATAGAAAACCAATTCAGGGAGTGCACAGAGGTGCCCCAATGCCCCAATGCCCAATGCCTGTGCGGCCACACATATCGCACATGCCAGAAACCGCTGGTTTACATGATAACACAACATCATTACTGTTTTGTCTCCCAAAATAGAGTCGGTTCCAGCGTCCAATTCAGTTGTGACGACAGCTACGTTCTTCAAGGATCCAAAAGTATCACCTGTCAGAGAGTGACGGACACGCTGGCTGCCTGGAGTGACCACAGGCCCATCTGCAGAAGTAGGTTGTCATGCCTGTCACCACTGTGAAATCTTAATTGATGTCATGATACTGCACTGGATGTGTGTGCAGCTACAGTTGCAATATGGTCCGTGTTGCCTCTTGCCAGACAGAGTTTTCCACAGCCAAGACAAATAAGAACATTTTCAAAATGTTTCATTTCCCCCAAGATTAATTCTTTATTGATCCTCCCTCTGGGGAAATTGTTCGAGAAGCAAACAGGGCGAATAAATCAAATAAGATATAGGAAGTCATTGAGAATGAATAACAAGACGAAATAAATATTGAATTGCAACAGTTAGTTTGTATTTGTAACTACAAATATAAGCAAGGATGACTATTGTGTTGGGTAAGTGCACTTATCAGACTGCTTCAGTTCATTCTCTGATGGTAGAAAAGCTTAGAGGCTGACTTGATAACAAGGCTAAAGGATGAGAGCTAAAGGATGAGAGTTTTTCCCCCTCTTTTTGATGGTACTCTAAACAATCAGCTTGAAGGACAAAATGAAAAAGTGCTATGGAGATTTCTGTCGGAAATATTTATGGTGGCTGTTACATGTGGGGTAACAATGCTAGCTGAGCTCTCGTGATGGAGCTCTAGAACAAGGACCTAGAGGATTTCTTCTGTTTTAATTGTACATATCTACAGCAACAATAGGAAATTGAGGCAGAAATTTTACAATAGAAAAAATGTCACGGGCACACCACCATTCAAATATGTCACAAAAAATGAATGATTATCTCATCTCAATTTACTCCCAAATAGTACTTAGTGTGAAATATGTTTTTTTTTTAGTTGAACACAAAGCTATTATTTTGTTGGATGAATAGCAACAGGTTAATTGTACCATCTAGTGGAAGAGCATTTAATTGTTCTGTCTGTCACCGGCATAGACAGATGAACAATGAAATATCTTTATTTTTTTTGCTATTTGGAATGGATAAATAATAATTTTCAAACCAATTAAGTGAAATTGGACAATTTTCTGCGACACACCTGACGCCACAGCCCTGTGGGTTGGAATCACTGCCTTAGAGAATAATTAGCAGAAATGTAGAGAACTCTAAGAGAAGACACAAAGGAAATGGTCTGACGTCCCTGGAGAAAATGATCTATTGTCTTGAAGAATGAAGTACACTCATCAGCCACATTCGGTACACCTCAACAATCTGCCATTAAAAGGATAATAATTCTCAGTATTGATTGGCTGGCAACTAGTTCAGGGTGTACCCCTCCTCCTGCCCGATGACAGCTGGGATAGGCTCTAGCACGCCCGCGACCCTAGTGAGGAGAAGCGGCTCAGAAAATGGATGGATGGATGGATAGTCTGCAGTGTCTAATATTTTGTCCCTCTTATCTAGCTGAAAAAATGTTGCTCTAAATTTCATTGAAAAACACTCCCCTTATGAGTACAGTTCAGTGCTACAACCAACAGCCACAATAGTACATATATTGTTTGTACTTCTCTGGCAGTGTAACTAAAAATGAAAAAAAAAAAAAAAAAGCAGCGCTTTTGTGTTAAATGTCGTTATATGGTGCAGATGTACCTAACAAATTGGCTTGTGAGTGTAAATCATGCTTAGCGTGTATAAAATAGCATCATAAACATTCATTGAAGGTGTTAACAAAAGGACTGGATTCTGAGGATTCAATTGCTTTTTGTGAGACTGACATTGGCGTATTGTTACTATTTGCTTTGCCAGTATCATAAAAATATGATATGTTGTGTGTTGATGATTGCACGACCAGTTGCTGTGTGAGTGTCAAAGCAATGATGCAGGGGCTCTCACTGCCCACGTAGTTACTGACAATACCCACTTGCCTTTATTGCTCCACAATGGAAAGGGAGACAGCCGGCATACACAAAACAGAATACACACACAAACAGATACACACGCCTACATTGACAGCAAACGATCGTGTCACACACCTCTGCAGCAGATCTTGCCTTGAGCCGTGGGTGTGTGTATGTGTGTATGTTTGACGGACAGGCCGTCCCTGTGCTCAGACACATACTGTAAGATCCCTGTCACATTGTATTACACTGTCTGTGTTTGTGTGTGTTTGGGGGTCTGGTTTGTATCTAGAAGTCAGTGTGTGACCGCAGAGACCCGCCCGCCCTCATGATACTGGCCACTCATGTCAGGAGGAGACAAAGAGCTGGAGGGCGAGTGATTTGTGGACCGATATGAAAGAATGCAGAATGTTTTTTTCCCTTCAAAAATACCATTCTAAACTTGTAATAGATATTACACTAGGAACCTTGGGAAAATTACCACCAAAATAAAATGTTAAACGTGTTACAACTTTTGTGTACTGTCGTTTGAAAGCAATCAGATATACTGTAAAGTGAACCCCTGTTTATTGTGGGCGATATGCTTCAAACCCGCTCGTGATCGGTTCAAAATCTGAGAATCTGCGAGGCCATATATGTTTTAGAGTTATAACCCTCACACATGTATTAAACACATTTAAACTTATTTAAAAAAACACTAGTAGTCTGTTTTAATACAACCCCAATTCCAATGAAGGTGGGACGTTGTGTTAAACATAAATAAAAACAGAATACAATGATACAATCATGTTCAACCTATATTTAATTGAATACACTATAAATACAAGGTATTTAATGTTCAAACTGATAAATGTGATTGTTTTTAGCAAATAATCATTACCTTAGAATTGTATGGCTCCAATACGGTACAGAGCGTGCAACAATACTCATCGTTTTAAACCCCGTATTGCATAGGCCGAACGATGAACCGCACTATGGCAGGGTTCACTGAATTGCAATATTACTGTCTCTGAATTGAAATGTGTTACAGTATCTCTCTTACTTTCACCAAAACAAGACAAAGCACATACTTGCCATTTTAACATGCTAGAATGTCATTGACTAATTTAATAATGCCTCTCTGTGACAAGCACATGTACTATATACAGTATTACAAGTTTGTTTCTCTCAATTATTATTATTATTATTATTCAGCCACATGTTTAATACAGTGAGGACAATACACACGCACGTCTTAATGTTTACTTCTTCGGATCCATCATGAATGACAGAAGTTGTTGCAAATGGGAATTTAACAGTGGGCTCCCCTCTGCAAAGTTTATATTGACAGTAAGCCACACCGTACTCAGTTTTCTTCAACCCAATCAGCACAAGAACACAGCCCGTGATTAATTGGCATGTTTTGTCAACAGGGATGGATCATCTCTTGAACTTTCAAGTCAGAAAGTTTTGTGTGCTTTGATGCGCTGACACAAGCATACAAAATGATCGTACTGTAACTGCTCCACTGAGTGTGTCTGGTCTGGTGTTGGCCCTCTCCAGGGACTGGAGCCCATGAGCATTGCCTATTCTCCTCTGAGACCTAACTGTTAATTAGAAGCTGATCTGTGGAATGAATAGCCATTAATGTGTGTATGTGTGTGCGTGTGCGTGCGTATACATTCACCACAGCGAGTTTCAGCTCTTTTCTAATTAACAGGCAGTGCAGTCATCCTGACATCCTCCTCTCTTTCAGTCCTTTTTCTTTCTCTTGCTAACCTTTCTGCCCTTTCTACATCACGCACTTCCTCTTACCTTTTTCTTCTTTCAGCCTCTTTTCACTGCTAAATGTCTCTTAGGCTGTCTCTGTTAAAGACTAGTTGTTCCTTCCTTTTATGCAACTCCTTGGGATTCTTTGGGCATACTTTAACACCCCCCCCCCCCCCCCCCCCCCCCCCCCAAAAAAAATGGCTATAACTTCAACAACTGTAAATAGTCTTCTTTTGAAAAATATGAAAAAACTTGAAATGAGTGATGTAAATGGATGTAACACTTTTTTATATAATATATAATAGTGCCCTGTTTATTTTCTTGATTATACTGAATGGTTTCAAAACAAATGTTGGCCAGATGAAACATTGATACGGCCAATTATCATCATCATCAAAAATGGTAAAACACTCATGTATAGTATGACCAGATTTTATTTATTTATTTCCTTCTTGATTCCAGTCATTATTATTCTCATTATTATCAGTGATTCTAATTATTGCTACTAGTACAAGAAGAAGAAGAAGTGACTTTCAGCTTTTCCCCATCAGGGGTCGCCACAGCAGGTCACTCGCATAATTATTTTGGCACAGTTTTTACGGCTGATGCCATTCCTATAACTCTTTATTTTTTGAAAACGATTGACTGTCTGTTTACTGTCTTTTGCCTCTAGCCCGTACCTGTGGTAGCAACTTAAGGGGGCCCAGAGGGATCATAACATCGCCTAACTACCCTGTCCAGTATGAGAACAATGCCCACTGTGTCTGGGTAATCACTGCACTGGATTCTGCAAGGGTGAGTCTTTTCCCCATCTTCACCATCCTTATAGCCCTTAATAATAAATGCTGAAATGCCACACATACACGCCTCTCCAAATGTGAGCAGTGAGGCCAATTCCTTTATTTTTACTGTTGACTGAGAACATTTGGGTTTGAAATCAAACAATTAATATGAAAAAAGGTATCCATTTTTATTTACATCTGGATTTGATACACAACTTTGAAGATGACACTTTTTGTTTGAACTGATTTTTCAAGTGAGCAAAAGCATTGGAGCATGCAATGGGGATGTCTGTTTTGCTTAAATGTGTCCTATGATTTAAACAATAGATAACACTGAATTTCTATGTTCAGTTTCCAATTTGGGTTTTGCCTTTGGAGGCTAATGTCAAAATTAGAGAGCTATATATCAGTGAAAAAACAAGCAATTTTTAATGGAATGAAAGATGGAAAATCATTCAGAGTGAACATTAGCCACAGTAAAACAACCATTTGGAATACCCCAAAGAAAGAAACCACTAGGCTACTACTCAAGAGATGTAACCAACAGGTAGCTCGAGGAAAACAGAATCCATTGATGACAGAAACATTGTGAGAGCTGTGGGTTTTGTGGGCAGTAAAGCCAGTATTGTCTTTCTCCTGCTGAACAAGGTAATCGTTGTGTACTGAACTGCAATTTACTGTATGTGTCAGAATCAGAATCATCTTTATGTGCCACGTATGTCCAAAAAACACATAAGGAATTTGACTCCGGTAGATGGAGCCGCTCTAGTACGACAACAGACAGTCAATTGACAGGGAACACTTTTGAGACATAAAGACATTGACAAGTGTCATTCATATCCTTAACAGAAAACTCCTAACTTTTATTGGCCACTGATGCAGGGAGTAGGAGGAGGGTAAGGCTGCCCAAGGAAATGCATGTTTTGGGGCAGTGTGGAGATGCTGATGGTTTAAAGATGGAAAGACCACAGCCCAGGCGAAAGTTTGGAGTTGAGCTGAAGGGGAGATGATGGATGACTTTCTTGGTGAACACAACTTCGGGGCTTCATCCTCCTTCTCTTTGTCCTCACACATCTTTTGCATTGACATGACAGCTGTGCCAAAGACATCCTGGGGTGTTATTGGGGTGTCAAAGAGAATCTCCTTCTTAGTTGACAGGACTGTGAGGTGCAGCCACCAGGCTTATTCTTGCACGAAATACCACAGAAGCATCAGCGTCTTTGGGTGGCCTTGGTTTTAGCTACAGTTACGATAATGTTATCTTGAGGTGTCTGACAGGGTGAAGTGCATGAAACTGGACTCTTGCTGATAGTTGTAGTTATCAGCTTGGGAGACATTGCCACTTGTGTTGCCGCATAATTTGATTAGTTTTAAACTGACTTGTCCCTACAATCAAGTGCCCTAGCGTGTGTTCACTGTCAGGCTAGTTAAAGTACTCGTAAAGGGATTATACAACACCCATGTCCGCTGGTTGAGCTTTATGCTCAAGTAGGGGACAGTTTGGGATTTCTCTTTTATTCAGGATAATTTTTATTGACTTGTATTAGTTGCCATTCATTCATTTCATAGATTTAGTGGTGGTGTGAAAAAAATTACTTGTTCAATCAGAGAATAGCTGAAACAAATACTTGAAGACAAAGTTACTGGCACAGTTTATCTTTGCACAGATTTCAGACAATTCTACATGGAAACATGCAGCATCTTGAAGGACTGGCCAAGAGTAGATTTCAAACACTGATTTGTATACTTTCCAATATGAAAATTCGTTCATATCAATACACATAATGCAGGAAGTGTCATACCGTTGGTCAGAGAAAAACAGTATGATAGGATTCAAGAGGGAAGGTCTCGAAGGGGCAATGCATGTAGTCGGTTTCACACCTCCACTTTTTGCTGTTGTTCTTGATCAGACGAACTGGAGTCACTTTTGAATCATCAAATTAGTCCCAAGTGTTGCGATACACCATTGAGGTTAGAGGAATACACACAAACTGGCACATTTGCTTAGGATGGCAGAGTTAGCAACACTGAAAGAGAAGTACTCCTTGACGGACATTGAAGTTTTGAAGGAAAAGTGCAGATCCTTTGCTCTCCCAAAGTAGTTAAGTGTTCATGCTCGCTGTTTACTTTCCATCGGGAGCCGACATGACTGAATTGTAAGCCAATACAGTAGTACTGTCTGAGCACTCGCTGCATGATGTCATAGATAAACAACGATGCCGCGTTGGTCGCGATATAATATCGTCGAGTCGACTGTACTTGATCAACGCCAACCTGCACACCTTCACAAGTATCCACCTGAATACACCTGAAGGTAAAATCATTTTCTGTAAACCTGCTAACTACAAAAAAAAAATAAAAAATCATATAGGAGAAATATTTTGATGGTGGTTATAGAACTGCACTTCATCATACCAAGAGGGGTTTTAGTATTTTTGTTTGTTTGTTTTGTGTTTTTTTTTTTTTTCAATCTGGGTTCTCTTACACGAGAGAGGTACTTGATATTTTGTGGCTGATGAATGTAAATTTATCCATCCATCCAGCCATCCAACCATTTTCTTTACCACTTATCCTCACTAAGGTCGCAGGCTACTAGAGCCTATCCCAGCCATCTTTGGGCGGGAGGCGGGGATGTAAATTTATACAAGAGAATTATATAAACAATAGGTGAACTTTTGGGTTTGAATAAGCATTCTAAAAAATTTTGATGAAAGTAGTATTCATAAAGATATACTGTACAACACTGGACTGTACTACCCACACATCAGTATGGTCTAGTCACTAGACCTAGACTCTAGTGCAGAGCCAGTTGAAGTGTTGTTTGGGCTTCCTTATGATTCTCAATTGCTGAGCTCAAGGTCACCACACATCCACAATTTTGTGAAAGCGGCTTTGTTGTTGAGTCATTGTTGTATCTGCATGAATAATTCATAGAGCTTCCGTACATCTCAAGTCTTTCCAGTTTCCCTGACACTATTATCTTCTCTTCATGTCTGATCACATATCCCATCTCTTCTCTCCTGTCCCCGCTCTCTACTTGTTCCCGTCCCTGTTCCCATTACAATGTACTTGCCTCATTTTCTCTTTATGCCTCCTTTATTTTCCACCCATCCCTCCATCTACTGCACCACTCGTTTAGCATCTGCATATCCCGCCTTCTTTTTTTCTTCTTAGCCACCTGAACATAGTCTAAGTAGAAACAGGGAACACAAAATGAGAGCAAAATGCAATTGAGCTCATTTATAAAATACAAAAGAAAGAGGCTGGAAGTATACAGTAGATGAGCCAAACGAGGCTAAGTGTTCAGCCAACTACTTCATACAAGGAAATTCTAAATGTTTAGTCTCCCTATTTGTGGTCGATGTGTCCCCTGGGAGTGGTCACAATAGGGTTGTTCCTGTTTGTTGTTGCCAAGTGTCGCTGGTTCTGCAGTTTTTCATCTGCCTGAATGGTGAACTTTGCATTCCAACTGGTTGTTCCCCTGCCTGGTGGCAAAATATCTCGTTAGTGGCCACTCTTCCAATGGAATGAGCCAATCTTTGGGAGAGAAAGGTCAATACGTTGTAAGCAGATGATAGGTGTTGGTGCAAACCTCCTCTGCCATTTAGAGAGGGCCTTTTTGTTTTTGACATAAATGGGTTCTTTCACACTTCTTTCGAACCAGCGGCCCTTTCTATCCAGGATTTGGACATTGTTGTTCTCAAAGGATTGTCCCGTCTTTAGAGATGAAAATGAACTACCGACTTCACATGCAAAGAAGCTGCTCTACTATGTCGTACCATGTATTATTGTCAGGGTTGCTTGGTCTCTCCAATGTAGACGTCTTTGCTTTCCTTGTTATACTGCACTGCATGAACTATATTGGTGAGTTTGCTTCTCTGGATGTTGTCCTAGGGGTGACCCAGCTTTTCTCTGAGGGCGTTTGTGGTTGTGAAATGCATCTGTATGTTATTGTTTGAGAAAATCCTTCTGAGTTTCTCTGATGAACCACCCAAAAAAGGGACCACCACATTCCGTCTCCACTTTCTATGCTCAGGTATGGCTGCAATTGCCCTTCCTCCCACTTCTGGATTTGACAAAGGTCCAGTTCGGATTCCCACAGTTAGTAAGAGCCTTCCTTATGTGTGTTTGCTCCATCTGTGTTCCATTGTCGGTTGTAGGGATTTTCTCTGCTCTGTCGTCGAGGGTTTTGATAAGCCCTATTGCATGTGTTCTTGTGGGTGATTGGAGTCAAACAGCAGGTACTGGTCTGTGTGGCTTTTCTGGTGTCCCCTCACTGATGGACACCTGTAATCCACATCTCTACAACATAGAATCTTACCCCAATCATAAAAGAACTTGTTGCCAAGAAAAGATGGCCAAATACTTTCTCACTTGGCCAAGCACATCTCCGAAGGCACACCCTCGCTGTGCTGATATGCCCAGCTTGGCACAGACCGATCTGCCAAATTGGCAAACACACGCAGCAAGTTTTGCGCTTGCACGAAAATAAAGATACGCCACTTTTTACGGTCAACTGCAGCTACGCTGTCAACAAAAAATAGAGCCCAATGTTTGCTTTGAGTTTTGGCCTTCTGTGCGATTAACTTTGACAGCGCTGCTCTGTAGGAACAATGTGTTGAAATCATCACAATTCTTAACAGTGCAAAATTGATTAATACAATTCTTATGCCCATCCTAGCTTCAGTCGTTTAAAACTGTCCGCGTATGTGTTGCCTTGGTTATGATTAATGATGTACTGTATATTACCTCGGCATAACAACAAATTAGGAATGTGCTGTAGTGACACATTATAAAATACCGCAGCTACTGACATTTACAGTGTCACTGTTGATATACACACCGGAAGAGACAAGGACAGAGACAAACAGGAGGATCGAGATAGTTACTGACCAAATGAGTGAAGTAATAGTAGCAAACACTAAATGCAGTTTAATGATAATTATTATACTTATTCACAACACTGTAGCATGAGAGTACTGTCGTCGCACACCTACAATATATACTGTATATAGAATAGTCAGCGGTTTGTACAGTAAATCACGCTTGGCATTGACTTCTGAGTTGTATCTGGCTCTTGGTTGTCAGTACAGTTTATTTTGCTACCATCACAGATGCTAGTGTGATGGGTTTGATTAATATGACTTAATTGTGAATAAATGTTTGTGGATAATTGTCGACAAAGCAGCAGAAGGTGCACACAGTGTACTGCCACATTTTTAATTCACTTTGACTGTTACTGTAAATCTGGCAGCATGAGCTTCCGGTAACAATGAGTTAGTTTCTGTATTTTTACGATGTTTTTTTGAGGTTTGAGCGCACTGTATCTGTAAAATGTTTGCAGAGTAAATTATAGTTATGAAGCCTCATGCAAAGGTTCCGTTATTAGGTTTTTGTGCAAGGGAACGGGAAGTGGGCGGTACAGTGGACGACTGGTTAGATCGTCTGCCTCACAGTTCTGAGGTCCGGGGTTCAATCCCTGACACCGCCTGTGTGGAGTTTGCATGTTCTCCCAGTGCCTGCGTGGGTTTTCTCCGGGCACTCCGGTTTCCTCGCATATCCCAAAAACATCCATGGTAGGTTAATTGAATAATCTAAATTGCCCGTAGGTGTGAATGTGAGTGCGAATGGTCGTTTGTTAATATATGTGCCCTGCGATGGGCTAGCGACCAGTTCAGGGTGTACGCCGCCTCCTGCCCGATGATAGCTTGGATTGGCTCCAGCATTCCCGCGACCCTTGTGAGGGTAAGCGGCTCAGAAAATGGATGGATGGATGGAACGGGAAGTGGACGTGCTCGAAGCTTAAAAGATAATACCATTAGCTTAGTGTTCCCCTCCCAATCATAATTTATAACAATTTGCAACGAGCACATGAATTTCCAGAACAAATGAATGTCCTCTCAGCCATGATGGAGAGTGGCTCAATGAGCAGCATCCACAAACTAATCTGGAAGCTACCACTGTGACTTGATAGATATTCAAGGTCACGACTCTTGAAGATCACATTGAGGGGAGAGCTGTAGTTATTTCAACAAAATTCATTTAAGCTTTGTTAACTTTGTGAAAGGCAAAGGCAAGAGGCATTGTTTTGACCCCTGGTGGTTGGATTGTGTCTTAGTTAACAGTTTTACGGCAAAACTTCACCACTGATTTCCATGGAATTTTGTTAATAGTTGTTGCATGTACAAACCATAAACTTTTAGCAGTAAATATGTTTAGGATGCCAGGAAAACACATTCATGGCACAATTTTTGCCCTAATTTTATGACTTTTTAAAAATAAATTACCCGAGGTAATCTTACATTGCAAATAATGTCATAGTTATGATAATATTGTGCAACAAATCCTCTGTGGGGATAATCAAAATGACTTTTCCTGATGATTAAATGCATTTTCTAAAGCGGTGAAGTGTGTTGCCCAGGAAGAAATGCACCCTGGGTCCTTATGTGATCCGTTTGAGAAAGACAGTGCTGAAAGGGCCAGAGGAGATAATAAAGTATTCAAAGAGAGGAAATTAGCATGTATTAAGATGAATAACAATCATCTTTCTGTCGACCTCTCTTTTCTTTCCTCTGAATGTCATTGTCCCTTGTCCTCCCTTACTATTATTCCACGACTTATTTCATCTTTACCGTGTAAAGACTGAGCCAAATGATGCTATTGAAGTGTGTGTTCGTTTTTGTTACCTCTATGTTGGTTAACACCTTAAAGTTTAACTAGTCAATAAGTAGCGCTGCTGCCTGGTCGTTGCCGTTTTGTCCGCTTCTGCTCAGTTCTGCATTTGCGGTGATTTGCCAGTGTTTTAGGAAATGATGTTGCCATAAGATTTCCTAGTTGTGACTCTAATTAGTAGACCTCTGCTGTGGGGTGTGCTTCAGGAGTATGGGGTGCCGAACTCCCTGATACGGGCTGTTCAGTCCCAGTGATGCGGACTTTGTATCAGTCCGTTGTGGTGAAGAAGGAGCTAAGCCGAAAGGCGAAGCTCTTGATTTACCGGTCGATCTACATTCCTACCCTCACCTATGGTCACGAGCTGTGGGTCGTGACCGAAAGAACAAGATCCCGGATACAAGCGGCCGAAATGAGTTTCCTCCGCAGGGTGTCAGGGCTCTCCCTTAGAGAGAGGATGAGAAGCTCGCTCATCCGAGAGGATCTCAGAGTAGAGCCGCTGCTGCTCCACATCGAGAGGAGCCAGATGAGGTGGCTGGGGCATCTGATTAGGATGCCTCCCGGACGTCTCCCCGGTGAGGTGTTCTGGGCACGTCCCACTGGGAGGAGATCCCGGGGACGACCCAAGACCTGCTGGAGAGACTATGTCTCTCGGCTGACCTGGGAACGCCTCGGGATCCCCTCGGAAGAGCTGGAGGAAGTGGCTGGAGAGAGGGAAGTCTGGGCTTCCCTCCTGAGGCTGCTGCCCCCGCGACCCGATCTTGGATAAGCGGAGGAAAATGGATGGCTGGATGGACTTGATAAATATACATTTACATTTTTGTGAGAATATGTTTAAAACGTGGAAGGGGAACTAGTTATCTTTAAGGTAGTTGTTAGAAACACTGAACTTCAGGAGAAGAGAGGACACAGAGCGTGTGCGTGCATGTCAGTCACTGAATTCATCAGTATCAAGAAGATAATTATTTTGTTTAAGTCTGAGGCATGCTTGACTGCTCACAGGCGTAACTCATTAGGTGTCTAATCACTGGTGCCTTTTTTGGAATACATATCAATGTGTGTGTGTGTGTGTGTGTGTGCGCGCGCGCGTGTGTGTGCGTGCGTGCGTGCGTGTGTGTGTGTGCACGCAAGTGTGTGGTCCTCTAAATTTACACATTTGGTCACTTTCATTCATGGATCATTTACTTCATCGCTGTCATCACAAGTCAGGACATATTAAGTCAAATTGTATCTAATGCAGACATTGAGGTGAATGACCACAGACTAGCAACCCTTTATTGCACAGTGACTGTTTTTCTCAATGTCTTTATGTCTGTTGTCGTACTAGAGCGGCTCCAACTACCGGAGACAAATTCCTTGTGTGTTTTTTGGACATACTTGGCAGATAAAGAGGATTCTGATTCTGATTATTCTGATTCGGATTCCAAGTTGTTCCTAATGAAATCAATGATGATCCAGGGCAACAGGATGACCTCTTGGTAAACACAACTGCCCCGCAGCGGAGAGAATAAAGGTTCAAATCTTGGCTCAGGCCCACGCGTCCGGAGTTTGCATGTTTTCCCGTGTTTGCTTGGGTTTTCTGCTGGCTTTCTTCCACATTCAGAAACTTACAAGACTCTAAACCATGCATGTTAAACTCCCAACCACATCTGGCCTTGCACGCAAAAACACCCAGGCTACAGATCAATTTCATAATCAGCGTGGAGCAGGCCCGCATAGTAATCATAAAAGACATTAGGTGTCTTTGCTATTTTCACAGACAGTTATTTTCTATTTGACACAACCACACGTGCTTCGTTGATGCTGCAAGAGACCAGAGTGTCATGAATAACACTAACATTTTAACCTATAGTGCCAGACTCATCACTACTAAAAGTAGCAATAATTTAACTGCACACAGCTAGAGACACGCCACAAAATAACACATTAACTAGGCATGATCACACGGTCAAACGTAATAATTGTAACTAAAGCAAATCATTCTCAGGGCATTGAATCGATCTCAGCAAATCATGCTACAATCCCATTATACAGCACAACAGCTACCTTAGCGAAATATTGTCTACCCGCAATCAGGGGGATCAGAGGTCTAGGGGTTCTAAGTTCCCGGCCAGGCAAGAGAAATTTCACAGTTTTGCACATTTGAACACAATTTCATTCCCATATTTCTGCAATGGAAGCACAACAAAGTCTACTGAATCATCAAAATCTAATAAAGGGTATTTAAATGTTGAGCCACAGCAAAAGAGGAATGGATTGGAATAAACATATAATGAGCCTAATTTCTGAGGGAAAACAACTCATTTTGATACAGCAGCACCTCTACATACACATTAACACTAGGGATTTTTTTCTGGAGTAAAACTGCCCCCTATAGTGATCGAGTACCAAAAATCGACCTTGGACTTTTTTTGCGGGGACTTTTACTTGACATGAAATACATATATATTTTTACAACACAGGACCTTACCCCAAACCTAAACAAACTTGTTGCCAAGGTGCCAAGTATCCAGTTCTGACGAAATGTCAAGATCAAATAAACCTTTTGATTGATAATTATTCTAACCTTTACTGAAAAGCACACTTTTTACGGATTTTTCCTTTTTTTTTTGTTGACAGCATGTTCATTTTTGTAACGTATAATTTTGGCAGATAATTTCATGAAGACCAACACATTTATTTTAAGTTCAAATTGGTTAATGAGGACAAGTGCTATAGAAAATAGATGTATGGAGGGACTCTGTTCTATTGTTCCCACCAAAGTACCCTTTAAACAATTCATTCTCAACATTGTTGGTTGTGAAACAGTATCTGCTTGGTAAAATAATCTTAGTAAAACCAGATACTAATTAATAGTAAGCAATTAATTATATTACTCATATTCTATGGAATAGTTAGGACAGTGATGTGGCTCGCCACTTCATTGCCGAACACAGGCAAGAAATATGGTGGCTCTTAAGGGCAAAAAAGGCTCAGTGCCGGACTGATGCCCCCATGGAGTTACAGCTCCACTGCTTATCGAGTCTTATGTCCGAGCAGCCCACTCCATGCCGCTGGCAAGAGCATCTGTTTTATCAAATCTGGACAGTGTTTCTTCATGAAAAAAAAAGAACGAGAACACCTACTCTTGTCTTCAACTACAGGCAAGTTGGACTCCAGGAAGTTTCTGTTGGCGTTTTCTCAGGTGGATTTTTGAGCCAATATTCTTGTGAAATAAAGCATCCTGTCTGCCAGTTTATCGTGTTTCTTCTTTGGTACACTTTTGTCCCCATCTTTTACCTTTCTATTTTTATAGAAGATGTGTTCTGTGGATGTGTGGGTTACATGCCATTAAGTGCACTAAGTGCCATCACTGCTGCCTCCCCACTTTCAAGTGTGCAACAAGAGTGGCTGATTGGATGCAATTTTATGAGCTGTGACTTGATGACAATTTTTGCTCGCATCTAATATCCCTCTTTAGTAAATTTGGGAGTGCATTTCCTTTGGTCTTATTGTGGCAATTATGCACACGAGGTAGATACAATAATTTCTGCAACAGTGCATTTGAAACAACACGCGGGCCACATCACTGTGGCTGCTCACATTGACTGATCAGAATACACTGCCATCAAAATGGCATCCCCTAATAGCGCCCAAATTAGCACATTATCTCAATTCAAAGCTTTTACCTGTTCTGGATTTTGACTGTATTTTTCATCTGACAGACCATAATTTACTGAATTAGCTTTGTCTGCCGCTTTCATCCCTCACCCATAATCTTTCTGCAACTGAAAGGTGAAAATGGGGTTGTGTTCCTTGGCTAGGATTGGTTATCATGTGGAAGCATGAAATAACATACTTTATACATTCAAATATACTAGAGAGAATTAAACCAATTGGTTGGTTTCCTATTGCATCACATTTGGCCCAGTTGTTCACAAGTTCCTCAGGCGCAGTTTAGACATTATTTTTAAAACGTTCCCCTCTGTAAGGAAATCAATCCCCCGTGGCCAAATCTCAAGTTTGTCACTCAAACTTTCTCTTGTCTTTCATCTTTTGTCTCTGTTGAGGTGACATCCGCTGAAAGCGCCAGCTTGACTGGTGACACTGGTCATCAATTATGAATGTCAATTACTGTGATTAGTTTTTAATGGCATTACATTAAAGTCCTCTGTTTCACTCCAGGCGGCACGGTGAGCGACTGGTTAGAGCGTCTGCCTCACATTTGTGAGGACCGGGGTTCAATTCCCGGCCCCGCCTGTGTGGAGTTTGCATGTTCTCCCCGTGCCCACGTGGGTTTTCTCCGGGCACTCCGGTTTCCTCCCACAACCCAAAAACATGTATGGTAGGTTAATTGAAGACTCGAAATTGCCCGTAGGTGTGAATGTGCGTGCAGATGGTTGTTTGTTTGTATGTGCCCTGCGATTGACTGGCAACCAGTTCAGGGTGTACCCCGCCTCCTGCCCGATGACAGCTGGGATAGGCTCCAGCACTCCCGCGACCCTTGTGAGAATGACCGGCTCAGAGAATGGATGGATGGAAGGATGTTTCACTCCATTCTGTCAGATGCAAATTGCATTCATTAAATTTATTTTTTTTTTGGGAGGGGGTGGGGGGGAGGGGTGTTAGGTGTTAGTTTACGTATACTCAGTGATTGCTTCATTAGCTAGAATTGCGCAATACAAAATTAGCTGTATCAAAATCTTTACAAAGATAATGCTTATTTTTGGTTGACACTGCCCGAGAGGTATTTACTTAATATTGTGTTTGTCATTTCCTGCATTATTGCTTCAAATATTGTTCCCTTCTCATGTAGCTAAACACAAAGCTCATAATGAAAATATTGGAAAAACCTCTGGGTGTGATCAAGTGGTGTTATACACCACTGCAAACTAGAATTTCCATCATACATTTTTCCAATCACTCCAGTGAAATGAATGTATTTCCACATTTTTCTTCCAAAAATGTAAAAAAGACACACTGTTCCAGAAACACACACCTTTCATGGGACAGCAGCTACATTTTTGTTTTATATAAGTCGATTCATCACAAAAATATTAATGGAAGTTCAGTAGAATGCTCTATATTATGACAGCAGTTACCAAAATCTTTTCTGATAAAATTAGGCATATGAATAATTTACAGTTCTGAAAAAACAAATGCAAAACATTTTTTTCTTATACACATGCAACATTAAGAAAAAACACTAAGTTTAAATTTGGCTCAGGTATAAATAATTTTGGGCTTTTATTGGACCTACCTAAGTATACCTAATACTGTGACCAGAGTGTACAGTATTAACAAATTCAGGTAGCTGCTGAAAAATATATTTCGATCCTCGTTTTTCGTTTTTTTTGTGATCCCGTTTTGTCACATGATCCATTGACTTTCAACTCAGGTAGACACTTAATTAGTGATTGTGTTACTATTGTTATTCTCGTGATTGCACGGCCATCTATAGAGGGTCACTTCCTGCTCCCTGGCCGGTGGCTAAACCAGAGCCAGTGAGAACCTGAGAAAAAATTAACAAAAAGAAAGAAGAGCAGTTAATGCTAAAGTTAAGTACATTTTCACACAAGCAGAAGCACATTATCAGACATAAACTACAAGCAGTGTTTCACTATGCTGCTGGCTTCTATGTTTGTGTCTCATTGCTTGGCAGTGCATTTTGTATCCACTGTAAATTTAACAATGGCTGCAAGAGCCATTGTAAAGAGGATTTATAGGGTTCTCTTGGGCTGCAATGAGTTGCAAAGTACACATAATTTGGATTACACTGCAAATGAAATACTTGTGAAGAAATAAATATCAGCGATTCTAACTCTGAAGTTGTGCCACCTTAGGGGTATATTTTTACCATTGTTTATTTTCAAATTCCAATTGTGGGATCAAAGGCATTCAAATTGAGAGGTTTCTTAGTACTTAGGTGTACAAGTTTTCAACTATTTACAGTACATTACTTTTTCATACATAGTCCTATTCATTTCAGATAAGAGGTGGAGGTCACTTCATCTGATTCTGCCGACATTTTTAATAAGTCCCAAACAAACAAATCATACTTTTTAAAGAATGGCTGTCCTTTAACTTATCCGTCTGGGCCTACATAACCATATACAGTATGTCTATCATGCATGCTTATTTTTGGTCATTTTCATGTATCATTTCCTGAAACCCCACAGAGCAGGATAATGAAACACCTTGTGCCTTGTCTGTGTCTGACCCTGCAGTGCAGTGTCTAACTGTTAAATAACAGTTGCTCACAGTTATTGTTGCTCAGTTGATTTGACTCTTGCTACCAATGCCATAGTGATGAAATAGAATATAATTTGTAACATCCAGTCATTAGTTTTAGTCAGTCTTGTCATGTTTTTTGGGGGTTTTCAAGGTGGTGGTGTAGAGAAGCAGGAGAGGCAAAGCTGATACACAAGAGGAGCAGGAACGATGAGACCTGGTGGTGACAAAGACATAATGACCACACAGGGAAGGTACAAACAAGACAAAGGGAAACAAAACCCCAGATGACATGAAATAAAATCACTCCAAAATTGCGAAGGTCAACAAAAACGCAGATTATGACAAGTATCATCCGTTTTGGCTTTTAGTTGTTTTGAATCAACAAGAACTTGAATGGCTGTAAAAGTGGCAGAAGCTCTTTTTCTGCATTGTGAATTTGTGACGCTACCCCAGAAAACCTTTGAGTTGAATGAAGGTATAAAACCATGAGTTGGGACTTCACAGTGCTCTTAACTAATTTTAACGACGTATTGATCCACCTTTCACCGCCCTACTGCTCACTTATGACCTCAACATAAAAATGCCTCAATTATCCTTTGAAAGACAAACACATTTCTTTCATGTAAGTTTGATCCTCGTCACAATAGTGATGGGAATTCCGGCTCTTTTTCGAGAACCTGTCATGAACAGAACAGAGGACAGGACCCAAAATGCACGACTCCAATACAAATGGACAGTTTCAAAAAAGAGAGTTTTAATAAACGAGCAGAGGTCGGTACACAGACAGGTAATCCGAAAAGGCAACAGCATCCAAAAAACGTGAGGCAAAGAGGCAAGGTCAATAATCAGAACAGGGTCTAGTCTTAATATGAGTCGGTGACGTGGAAACAAGGAATGCTGGAACGTGACAACAAGGTACAAAAAAATGGCGATCAGAAAGAATGAGACAGGAGGTTAAATGCATGGGGTAATTAGGGTAAACGAGGCACAGCTGGGGAAGATGCTCTCAGAAGCAGTTGTATATGAGACAGGGGGAAGACAACAACCCTAACACACACCCATGACGGTTGACAGAGATGGTTGGTAACCATGCACAATCTGAAAAGGTGATAGACCAGTGGATGCAGCGGGGAGAGAATTGTGAGAGAACTCGACCCAAACCAGTTTCTGAGACCAGGATTGTGGCTCCTGTGAAGCGAGACATCGGAGCCCAGTCTCCAGGTCCTGGTTCAGCCTCTCGGTTTGTCAGTTGTTTTCAGGATGAAACCCAGATGACAGACTGACGGTAGCACCTATTAGACTGCAAAACTCGTGAAATGAATTGGGGGCCCCTATCAGATACCACACTCTTGGGAAAACCATACAACTTGAATACCTGGTTTATCATCAACTCGGCAGTGTCTTTAGCTGAGGGGAGTTTCGGAAGTGCAATGAAGTGTGCCATCTTAGAGAACCTGTCAACAACTGTGAGAATGGTGGTATTTCCTTTAGAGGCCGGTAATCCCGTCACAAAGTCTACGGAGATGTCTGACCAAGGATGTGGTGGTATTGGCACGGGGCGCAACTCCCCAGAAGGGTGTTGTTCATTCTCCAGTAACCACTGCAACACAGAGCAGACATGAATAATGTGAGTCTCCTCATCCGGGGAGAATATCAAAATATCGTCCAAATATACAAAAGCATACACATTCAAGACGCAAGACATCATTGACAAGGTTTTGGAAAACAGCTGGAGAGTTAGTGAGTCCAAAAGGCATTACCAAATACTCATAATGTCCCGTTGGTGTGTTGAATGTTGTTTTCCGGTGGAGATAAGAGGAAGAGGGTACCTGTTTTTGCACAGTTATCTCATTGAGACCCCGGTAATTGATACAGTGTCGCAGGGTCTTGTCCTTTTTGTCCACAAAGAAAAATCCCACTCCCGCAGTGGATGAAGATGGCCGAATGATCCCGGCTGCCAGTGATTCTTCCACATACTCCTTCATAGCCTTGTGTTCCGGCCCAGAAAGAGAGAACAACCTCCCCCGTGGAGGTGTGGTTCCAGGCAGCAAGTCAACTGCACAGTCATAAGGTCTGTGGGGTGGAAGGGATTTGGCTCTGGACTTGGAAAAATCGTCTTTAATGTCATGGTAACAGGTGGGCACTTGAGATAAGTCAGGATCCCCAGATGGGGTCTTTGGAATTTCATGAGAAACATATCCCTGAACATTACATGGAGGCTTGAATCAGTTCTGGGAGCAATTGCTGCCCCATGACATAACATGCCCAGAGGACCAGTCAATATGGGGGTTATGTAATTTTAACCAAAGGCTCCATAAAATAAGGTCATAATTCATCACGTCAAAAACATGAAAAGTAATCCGTTCCGAGTGAGAATCAGGAAATGTCAATATGAGTGTTTGGGTGCGGTGAGTGATCTTGCCCATAAAACCGTCTGCCGTCTGCAGCATAGGTGTTGCGGTTGCGTTTTACTTGAAAGGTTCTAAGGTGCATATGTCTAACAAGGAGGGAGTTGAGTAAATTTGCATCAGAACCAGAGTGAATCAATACAGATGTATGAATATCTTGATCTGGAGAGCATAGTGTCACTTTAGGAAGAACCCGGGTAGGGTCTTCCTTAATGATATTTAGAGTCACCGCTCCCATACCCTTGTTAGCGGCACCGGCAACCTTGACGTGACAGTTGCTCACGGAATGACCCAACTGACCACAGTAGAAGCACCGCCCTTCCCTCAGCTGGCATTGACGTTCCTCAGGGGAGAGACGGAACCTGCATGGGTTCATCCGTGGTGACGCTTGCCAGTGGATTGAGACCGGCAACATGGGATCTGCCTTGGTTTGGCTGGTCACCGAGGCTCATCCTCCAGGTGCGCGGTGATGCATCCTTCCGCCGATTTCCGTACAGCTTGCGATCTAAAAGCCTTTTGTCGATCTTTACGGTGAGAGCAATGAGTGTCCAAGTCGGTCAGCAGGTCTAGTGGGACCAAACGATCCTTGACGGTGGGGGATAGTCCTTGAAAAAATGCATCGAGTAGTGCCCTGTTGTTCCACTGACTCTCAGCTGCTAGAATGTGAAACTCAGTCGCGTAATCTGACACCGTGCGCTTGCCTTGTTGTAAGGTGACAAGGGAGCAAGCTGCCTCATGATCTGGTGTGGAATACTGAAAAACCTGCTCCTTACTCTTTACGAAAGAAGCCCAAGAATGACACGCGGCAGAATTGCGGCTCCATTCAGCAGTACCCCAGGCCTCCGCACGACCAGTCAGGTGGGAAATGACAAAAGCGATCTTTGCCCGCTCGGTGGGGAAGGGAGCTGCCTGCAGCTCAAAGTGGAGTTCTCACTGAGTGATGAATGGCTTAATATTCCCAGACTCTCCAGAGAACCTCACCGGTCGAGAGAGTTGTGGGCAGACAGCAGCGGATGTGGCAGGTGGCGGCATGGTGACTGCTTTACATGGAAATGGTGGTGGCATCGGGTGCTGTGCCAGCTGGTTCCTTCTTTTGAACCATATTCATTAGAACTTCAAACTGTGAGGCCACCTGTCTCATCATAGTGTCCTGATGCTCTGACAGTCCCTTTAGATGAAGGTGGAGGGCAGCAAGTTGCTCATCCTGCTTCGATATGCGTTGACCCTGCGCTTGAAGGGCTTTGCGCACCGGGTCTGAGTCTGCTGTGTCCATGTTATGGCCAGTTCGTTCTGTCATGAACGGAACAGAGGACAAGACCCAAAATGCACGACTCCAATACAAATGGACAGTTTCAAAAAAGAGAGATTTAATAAACGAGAAGAGGTCGGTACACAGGCAGGCAATCCGAAAAGGCAACAGTATCCAAAAAATGTGAGGCAAAGAGGCAAGGTCAATAGTCAGAACAGGGTCTAGTCCTACTATGAGTTGGTGATGTGGAAACAAGTAATGCTGGAACGTGACAACAAGGTACAACGAACTGGCGACCAGAAAGAATGAGACAGGAGGTTAAATGCATGGGGTATTTAGGGTAAATGAGGCACAGGTGGGGAAGATGCTCTCAGGAGCAGGTGTGTACGAGACAGGGGGAAGACAACAACCGGAACACACACCCATGACAGAACCGACTCTTTAGGATCAGCTCACTAAAAAGAGCCAGCTCTTTCGGCTTCCAAACAGCTCTTCACATTTTCGGTTACTTAAATTCATTTATTACACAAAAATGAGATAAAATTATGGTGTGACAATACAACGAAATACAAAAACAAACTATTTACAGTTGAACGAATACATACTTTAAGCTTTTCACTTTTTTCTATTACACAAATTTAAAGTGACACAACACAGAATCACTACAAAACACACAGCACAATAATATATAAATTAAAATACATGAAACAAACAAACAAAACATCTGCATTCAGATAACTTAGTAGTTGTTAAGATTGGCTTTGAGAAAGCAAGTTGCTCAGCTTTGAGGAGCTGATCCGATTTCTTCTGTTGGAAATGATTTGTTGCCTCCTGTTTTGGAGAAGGTTCTCTCAGAAGGGAGTGACATTGCTACAGTGTGCAACAGTTGCATTAGACACACTGGAACCTTTATTAATATCAGGTTCAAATACTTGTCTTTGTTCTTCTCATTGCACAGATGGTTGACTGTGCAGGTTGTTTGTACAGCCAGTGATTTTTTTCCCTGCAAACTTTACACTGCCTTTGCATTGTCCGTAAAGTTTAAATGTGTCCAGATTTTACTCCTTTTCCTGTTGTCACTCATTTTCTTAACGATTCCTTAACAGCACATTCATGTTTTCTCTCATGGCCCCTTGCTCTGTTTCTCACTCATCTTCCGTCCTGGTCTGTGTGCTGTTGTGTGTGCTCCTCTGCTCGACGCAGTCAGAGAGAGAAAGACAACGCCCACATATTGACCAATCACGTGCGGGCGCTCTCTCAAGTGAACGACGAAGGCAGCTCGCGATCGTTCGCTTCAAAGATCTAAGATGCGTTTCGTTCGCGTCCGACACATCACTACTTCTCTCTAGACGTTAGCATTTAAGGAACGCCAATGAAATATTTTATAGTTTTTTTTACTACGCACACCCACACACCCATGCAGGTATGTACACACACAAGTAAGATTGTATTTCTCAAATTAAAGTAAATGTAGCCATGCAGTTATCATCTCATATAAACACCAATTCCAATGAAGTTGGTACATTGTGTAACACACAAAAAAGAGAATACAATGAGCTGCAAATCCTTCTTGACCTATACTCAATTGAATACACTGAGATGTGTCTCGTCTCATACAGATTAAATGCAGTAGACTTTCTCGTTTGTATGGTGAACTTCATGTACTATTGATGTCAACCTATTGTAACTTTAGGCATATTGCAGCGGTGCACTGAGTAGCCAGGACAGTGATGTGTGTACCATCTTCCTATACTCAGTTAAATTCCTATACTCAATGAAATATATTTCTGTTTCTATGGTCATCATTACCATTTTTTTTTCTGTCTCAAAATGAAGCAGAGGTGCTAACATTCTAATCATCTGCACATGTTTATCATACTATAATTCAAAATAAAAAGGCAGGAGCCCAGTTTGAAATTATTTAAAAATGTTTAATTAAAAATCATGTAATTAATTACAGCATAGAATTTATATTCAGTTTATCAAAAGAAGCACAGCCTAATGCTTGGATAAGCAAATAATGGGTGTCATAGTTTGTGGGGTGTGGCCACCTTTGCTTGAGACATTCATATTTAATTTTGAATCAGCCTTCCAGGGCTCTGTGGTCCACCTCTGCAGCAATAGTTTGCTCCAGTGTTCTCCCTACGGAGTAAAGGCACTTTTTTTAACTTTTACAATAAACAGTTTTTATGTGCTACCTTTTTTTTTTTTTTGTCTGTTGCTGATTTATAGATATATCATTATGTGTCAGTGGCTTTGTGTTGGTATAAATCCTTCTCAACTGAATACCCTCGCTTCACCCGTGTCCTTTCCTGAACTCTCGCCGCCACTCTTCCACTCCATTTCATGAGGCTTGCTACTTCCAGACCTGACAAATGATTGTCTCTAATCAATAACACGAATTCTACCTTTTTGACTGCCTTATTATCTGCGTGGTTTCACCTGCACTCATGACTGTCCCCATCGTCAACTCGCCTTGAGAGATACCAGTTTATTTTACAAGACATCTCTAAAAAGCTGAAAGCATGAGGTGGAAAACTGCTTGAAGTCACAGTATTATTTTTTTTTCAAACAAATCCAAAGTCACACCCAACTAATGCAATGCTGGTCAGATAACAGTTGTCAGCGGTTTTATTTAGAGCTGGAGGCGGCCTGAATTTAGGCAGAGGTAACCACCTTTATGCAGGAAAGACATTGATTGATTTGTAGTACCCTTCTGTGTTGGTATCACATGAACAATGGACATAAAAAAAAGCAAAACAATTGTAGAGCTAATGCTCACTAAGCTAAATTATCATGGCCCGAGGCTGCTCCTTGGGTTACCCCCCCCCCCCCCCCCCCTTTATCGTCCCCTTGTCGGGTGCCCCTATCCGCTCGCCTTTCCAACAAACAAGGGACACTCTCCCACCCTCGGGCTGGGGGGAACGGCTGCATCGCGGGCCCTGCGGGTTGGGGGGGGGGGGGGCCGTCTGGCTGTCCTGGGGGTGGAGGGGTGGAGGGGGTTAGTGCTGCTGGTGGGGTGGCATTGGGTCCCTGCGTCCCCCGCCAGGTGGCCGGTTCTCGGGGCGCCTCAGTGGGGCCGGCGGACCGCCCTGGGTCCCTCGCTGTGGGACGTGTCCCGTCCGCGGGGCTGCTCTCGGGTGGACCCTGGGCCTGATCCCGCCCCTCGATTGATTGGGTGGGGTCCTCAGCCACCGCGGTGCGGTCATAGCAATTACAGGAGACTTCTGTCAGTCTTTGTGCATGTAAAACTGTATCAATTCACTTGCATGTATCCACAGGCACACACCCCTAGGACTCTGGGTGTGGGGTCACGCACCTACTGCAACAAATAACTCATGAATATGCAAATCGCTTGTATATCCCCTCACTTATACTCTCGTGCTGCATACTTTTATAATTTACATAATTAATGCCACCACACTTCAGTTCTACAGCCGGGTTCACGACCCTTGTCCTGCATGCTTCTTCTCCTGTCCTTGTCCTGTTCTATCTTGTCCTATCCTTCCCTCACAGGGTGTTAGCACTACAGCCCCATGCAACACTCATATTTAATGTTTCATTGTTGTAGATAATGTAATAATTTACTTCTCTCATCCTGTTTACAATTAGTGCTTTGTCTTTTGTCTTTGTTTCTCTCTCCCTTCTAGAAACTTTGTTCTGTTCGACTGATCAAGTCTGATTCTCAATAAACCTCAATTATAATACCACAGCGGAAGCTTACAAACTCCACTGTGACAGTAAAACTGTTTTGTCATATAATGATACAGATTTTCCATTCTGCTTAACCTAACAGCCGAACAGGACAGATAAAAAAAAAAAAAAAGCTAAATTATCTCATGATGTCACGCTGCATGATGGTTTGACAATTTGCATCTTTTGGGATGTTCTTAACTGTACAACGCTGTGTGTCGCTGAATTAACAAGTTACACTGTGCTTGAATGCTCAACAAATTTCATTATTTTACAGTCAAAATTCTGTGTTAAACATGATTGTGTTCGGATGAAGCTTTAGTACAATTTTCAAAGTCAGATGTGGCTAAAACCAAATGAATTTCAAACCAATGAGATAAATGCAGTGCTTGGTTTTGTCATGGTTGTGAAAATGACTCCCTGAAACTGAAGATCCAACTATGCATGAAAGCCCTTCTTATAACAGTCCCTGTGTTTTGTTGGTTACCATAAGATAATAACTCTCAAAGTTGTTTTGCATCTTTGATGCATTATATTGAGCCATTATTGGTTGACTAAACATGGCCTGAGGCAGTAGCAGTCAGTGTGTCATGAGAAAGCAAAATGCTTTCGACATGTTGCAGTTTCTCATTTATTAGACTGTATCGATCTAAGATTCCAATTTTCAAACTTTTTTTTTTTATTTTTTGGCATTTTGAATGTTGACATTTGTTTGTTTGAGTATAGTGCATCTTAGTGTATACGTAATTAAACAAATATGGCTGTGTGCCCAAACATCCGCATTTTACTTCAATTCAAATTTTATTGAGTGTAGTGTGATTTACTTAGTCATTCTCATGCACTCATACCCATGCTTCACTGGAGACCTCTATTCAACCAGAGGTTCCGGTTGAGACCAGTTCTGCTCTCTTTGAGGTTTCCTGAGCACAGCAGAAATGTTCCATCTTTCACGCTCTCACTTGTATGATTTACAGCTAATAAATAATTGAAAAGCAGCAAATAATGGAATACCAGTATTACAGCATTTTAGAGTGCATGGTAGATTGATGATCCAGTGCAGTATGCATGCAACTGAAGCCTTGTGCCTGCAAGTAAAGCATTTAGCAGTCAATTTGCCTGGCTCAGACAGCAAGAGGCTGCACAATGAAGAGTGGCTAGCCTCCAAAGTCATTTTTTGGAACTATGAATGTAAAAGAGAAGGCTGCCAAATAAAAGCACGTGCTTTGTCTCATTGAACTATTGTATTATGTTAATCAAAAAAGGTTTCACCATCCAGTTAATTGTATTGCATAGGTCATTTTAATTAAATGAAAAACAATTTTCACATCATGAAACAAAACGTTATAGTATTTCTTTCTGTCATGAAGGCGGTATTATAGTCATTACTCTTATATCTAAAATGCTTTTCATTTGGTCTTGGTGTAGTTTTTTAAACCTTTTTCTTTGGTTTTTAGCTTTCAGCAGATAACTGTTTTTCTGAATTTTTCCAGGTTATAAAGTTGTCATTTGAAGAGTTTGACCTGGAACGAGGGTACGATACACTGACAGTGGGCGATGGAGGGAAGATAGGAGACACTAGACGGGTACTTTACGTGTAAGTAATATTCAAACTCCGTAAGAAGTTACACCTGAACTTGTATTATTCATTGATAATTATGGAAATGGAAATAAAATACCATTAAGCACACTTGTACAGCTAATACACGAGCTGTATATATATATATATATAATACTATGCAATTTTAATACAGTACATCTCTCACATAGCTAAAAAGAGTCTCCAAGATATTAGAAAAAGCTTGTCTGTTGTCACAACCCCACCCGCACCCGCCCACCGCCACCCCCACCTCTGGAGCCAGGCCTGGAGGTGGGGCTCGAAGGCGAGCGCCTGGTGACCGGGCCTGCACCGATGGGGCCCGGTCGGGCACAGCCCGAAAGGGTAACGTGGGTCCCCCTTCTCATGGGCTCACCTGTGGGAGGGGCCATAGGGGTCGGGATTCGTGCGAGCTGGGCGGTGGCCGAAGGTAGTCGGTGCCTGTCGTCGCGGCAATTCCCGAACCAACGGTGAGGGATGCCGTCAAGCTGAAGAAGAAGTCCTTTGTGACTCCTGAGGCAGCTGATGGGTACCGGCTGTCCAAGCGGAATGCAGCTTTAGTAGTCGCTGAGGCAAAAACCGAGGTGGTTAAAAAGCTCCTCGGGGGTAGATGAGATTTGCCTAAAGGCTCTGGATGTTATGGGGCTGTCCTGGTTGACAAGCCTCTGCAACATCGCGTGGACTTTGGGGGCAGTGCCTCTGGATTGGCAGACTGGGGTGGTGGTCCCCCTTTTTAAGAAGGGGGACCGGAGGGTGTGTTCCAACTACAGGGGAATCACACTCCTCAGCCTCCCTGGTAAGGTCTATTCAAGGGTGCTGGAGAGGAGGGTCCGTCGGGAAGTGGAATCTCTGATTCAGGGGGATCATTGTGGTTTTCGTCCTGGTCGTGGAACAGTGGACCAGCTCTATACCCTCGGCAGAGTTCTCGAGGATGCCTGGTAGTTCGCCCAACCAGTCTACATGTGTTTTGTGGACTTGTAGAAGGCGTTTGACCATGTCCCTCGGGGAGTCCTGTGGGGGGTGCTTCGAGAGTATGGGGTACCGAACGCCCTGATATGGGCTGTTCGGTCCATGTACGACCAGTGTCAGAGTTTGGTCCGCCTTGCTGGCAGTAAGTCGAACTTGTTTCCGGTTAGGGTTGGACTCCGCCAAGGCTGCCCTTTGTCACCGATTCGGTTCATAACGTTTACGGACAGAATTTCTTGGCACAGCCGAGGCGTAGAGGTGGTCCGGGTTGGTGGCCTCAGTATTGCAACTTTGCTTTTTGCAGATGATGTGGTTCTGTTGGCTTCATCAAGCCGTGATCTCCAACTCTGGAGCGGTTCACAGCCGAGTATGAAGCGGCTGGCATGAGAATCAGCACCTCCAAATCTGAGACCATGGTCCTCGGTCGGACAAGGGTGACGTGCCCTCTCCTGTTTGGGGATGAGATCCTGCCCCAAGTGGAGGAGTTCAAGTACCTTGAGGTCTTGTTCACGAGTGAGGGAAGAATGGAACGGGAGATCGACAGGCGGATCGGTGCAGTGTCTGCAGTGATGTGGACTTTGTAACGGTCCGTTGTGGTGAAGAAGGAGCTAAACCAAAAGGCGAAGCTCTCAATTTACCGGTCGATCTATGTTCCTACCCTCACCCATGATCACGAGCTGTGGGTCGTGACCGAAAGAACAAGATCCCGGATACAAGCGACCGAAATGAGTGTTTGAGCTCTCCCTTAGAGATAGGGTGAGAAGCTCGGTCATCTGGGAGGGGCTCAGAGTAGAGCCGCTGCCCCTCCGCATTGAGAGGAGCCAGATGAGGTGGCTCGGGCATCTGATTAGGTTATCTCCTGAACGCCTCCCTGGTGAGGTGTTCCTGGTCCCACCAGGAGTAGATCCCGGGGACGACCCAGGACACGCTGGAGAGACTACGTCTTTCGGCTGGCCTGGAAACGCCTCGGGATCCCCTCGGAAAAGTTAGAGGAAGTGGCTGGGGAGAGGGAAGTCTGGGCTTACCTGCTAAAGCTACTGCCCCCGGGACCCGACCTCGGATAAGCGGAAGAAAATGGATGGATGGATAACATTAAATTGTGTCGGCCCGGTGAGTATTTTATCTGTCACAGAAAAAATATTCATACTAAAAATTCCTTTGTTTATCTATGTGTCTCTGTATAGACTCACTGGGTCCACTGTACCTGACATCATTGTGAGCTTGTCCAATCAGATGTGGCTTCATTTGCAGTCAGATGACACAATCGGCTCTGCTGGGTTCAAGGCAGTCTATGAAGGTATGTTGTCCTGGAACACCTTGAACTTTTTGTCTCTAGCCACACACACACTCATGCGCACACACACGCCGCTCAGATAACAGTGTGTGAAAGTCAAATTATTGCTGACGCTCTTATTTAGTCGTAAACACAACCTCTTTTTTTTTTCTATCGCCGTGTGTGTATACTTGTGTTTAGATGTGTGTGTGTGTGTGTGTGTGTATGTGTGTAGTGAATTACAAGATGGTAATAAATGAATTATGAGTCAATCAGTTGATCGTTTTGCTTGGTTATTTTCATATTATCCACAAGCTGACACTGAGAGAGAGAAAGAGATAAAGCATGAAGACAGAGTGAAGGTGAGAGGGGACAATGCACATATTTGGAGAGGAATTCATTATTTAGGACACTTCATGCATTTTATAGATACATGTGATTAAATACAGCTTCTTACCTTGCAGTGCAGCCCTGTAAGCTAAATTGAATACAAGTGACAGAAAGGCCCAGAAAGGTAACGATGGAGGTAATTGGATCCTGGCAGTGGGAGAGGCAGAAAGAGAGATGGACTTTGAGAATTGTCAGAATGGGAGAAAATGACAAATTGAGTGAGAAGTTATAAATGTCTTACTCGAGTCAAAGACGAGTTGAAGGAGATCAAGTGTGTGTTATTGGTCCTTGCTACCACTCTTGCTAACAATGGGTCAGTCAGTAAGATCAGTCACTCTTCATGGAATTGTGAACACAGTATCAAGGCCTACAAAGGGCTGGGCGATTAATCGAAATTTAATCATGATTTCGATTTTGACTACTCACAATCATACTGTGCTGCTGCACTGGTTGTGTATGCAAGTTCCAGCATTGTAAACGCACCCTGAACGCACTCCGTGTTGCATGTAGCAAGCATGTGACGCATGTTCTTCTGCCCTCCCTAAGCTGTTTATTGACACCCCAGTTGGAGTTTACTGTAAAACTAAACGCACAGCAGAATTGCACACATTGTGTGTTTAAATACAAGACACACATTGTTTTAGAAAACACCAGCTTAATGCTAATAGTCAATTGAAAACCCTGTTGAAAGCCTAGCTACCATTGGCATTACGGGAGCGATTTACCTTGAAATAACGAATATTCACACACAAACGCCGTAGTAACACATGGAGACAGCTGATATAGCAATACCCACACACATATATATATTCTTCCTAAACTGAGAAAAACGACATCAATAAAGTTTCATTGTGACTTTCTTCTACACTTTTCATAGCTTGCTGGAAATGTGCAGCTCCATGCATACAGCACACGACACTGCGCCTAAGACACAGCAGAAACAGCAGATACAGTCATGGCTTTGGACAGTCTAAAAAGACGCAAATGCTTTCCCCCCCCCCCTGGCTGTCTGACATGAAATCACACTAAAATGTTTCTGTTTTAGGTCATTTAGGAATACCAACATTATTTCTATTAGCTAAATCCCAGAATATTGAGAGAAGGATTTTTTTTTAGGCAAATACAGTATATATAATAGAAAATACCGTTACCCCAGGTGTGCCAATGTTTTAACCAGGGTTGTATTTATTTTTTCTCTATTGTTTTTTATTTTTTAATTTGTTATTATTATTTAAAAATATATAATATAGTATTATTTTACTTGTTACAAATTCATTTTCTGGTTGTTCTTTTAAGTTATATTTAATCCTGAGTTTTGGTAGCTAAATACCAAGTTTCAAAATCAGTGAATAATCGTGTTTATTAATCTCGATTTCAATATCAATTAAAATAATCGGGATTATTATTTTTTTGCATAATTGCCCAGCCCCAAGTAGCATTGAAAAAGCTCAAATTCTATGAAAACAGATTGTGGTTTGTTAGCTTTTTTGTTTGGTAGTTGGTGCTTTGTAATTACCATTATTGCTAATTGCAGGACTGAAGTGGCACAGTAAGAAAAAGAGATGAGTGTGGATATTTCATTAACAGCAGTTTTGTCAGAATGTATTTAACGACTTGTTGATATGTTTGGTCCAAAATAGATGACACAAATATCCATCAAGTTAAATGTTTTCTTTCGCAATTGCCTTCCCTTTTTTAAAACCGTTCAGACTCTTTCAAACTCCTGTAGTTTTATATATCAGAAACATATTTTGGTGAACTGTTTTATAATCTGACTGCCCAGTTGAAAATAGCTGAGAGCAGCTCGCCTCTCAATATTTAAGGGTCTCAAGAAGAGTAATGAAGTCTGCTCTCCTGTCACAGTCTGGTGACAGGAGAGCAGACTTCATTACTGGTGATTTAATGTTGACAAACAGGACAAAGTCAGTGTTTACTTCAGAAATTTACAAGCGTTAACATGAAAGGCGAGAGAAGCAAACACACTACATGAAGTCACTTAAGGTTCCGAGATAGTCTTGAAGCCGACATTTTCCTTTAGGACAACTTCACAATTGGCTTTTGGTTTGTCTTTTTTGTCACCACCATGATGTCAAATCCTATTGTTTTGCAATCCTTTTAAGGACCTGGTGCCGTGTATCACCCTAAGAGTTATTCAGCAATGCTAGTGGGTGTACCTACTGTATATGTTTGCTTTGTAAGTTTGTGGGCACACAGAAAGGCCGTGTTACCGTCATATAGAAACACAGCACATTTCAGTAACTGAGGCTTTCAGTGAACTGTGACTGCCAACATTCCAGGCTGCAGGCAATTGGCTGCGAAGGCTGCTTCAATGTGAATAATATATTTTATTTTTCGACTGATCAAAGTACTAAAAGTAAGCAGGGCATGGCTTTATCGGAAGCCGTGTGCTCTCACAAAATTTGTGGTAATTAGGAATATTTAATTTACATTTTACATCACAATTGTGTAGATACGGTATATTATTTTCCCTTTTGAGTAATGACTGCTCAAATAAGATGTTTGAACTATATGCTTTATGTAAAAACATGTACAGGTGGCTTCATTAACTCATTCAGTGCCAGCCCTCCCAGTTAACATGGATATTTGACTTCTAAAGCAGTCAGTGGCAGTGAATGTGTTAATTGGCAGTAAAGCAAACGGGTTTGTTGTAACTCACGAAAAACCTTGTCAAACTATCCAGAAAAAATTCTATTTGTCTATCCATTTTCTTCCTGCATAACATTGGAATTCATTGGCCATAGTTTATTTTTGTGTTATATTTCCCATAATATTTCCTTTGGTGTTATAGTCCCTATAAAAATTCCTTTGGTGTTTTATTCCCTTTGCCTGATTATGCAGATTAATTTGCACAATAAGAGTCTATCGGGATGCAAAATGAAAAGAAAAAATAAAGAAGGTATATGAATTGAGAATTGAGATGCATATTGGGATGATGCACTCCAGTAAAATTATTTAATCAAATGTAAGAAACCTAAAGAATGGTAAGGAGTGAAATAGACATCTCTCTCTCTCTCTCTCTCTCTCTCTCTCGCTTACACACACACACACACACACACACACACACACAGAAAAACACAAGTGCACACGCGTAGCTCACCTTGAGGTATATTTGCCCAAAGCTATTCCAGGAGCATGGTGGAGCATGTGTTACCAGACAGCTGGTATGTCACATTTTAATGCAAAAAAGTATAGATAAAAAATAATGCCATTGATTAAAAACCTTTCCAATTAAGGTAGGGTGGGATGGAAAAAGTTGCCAAAGTCATCGAATGAGAATCCAACTGCAGTCTTGCTAATGTGTCATTGTTGCCAACAAAGCACAGAATATTTATCTAATTGAGGGATGCTGGCTATTTGAAAGGGAGGATAAAAGAACTAACATTCAGGAAGGAAACAACAGTGTGATCATATGGTCATGTGAATGTGTGTTTACAGCATACTGGCATATTTTCTTCCCTGTCATAAATATCATCCTGTTAGTTAAAGGAGCATGCCGCCACTTATTGTTTTGCCTTCCACAGTTAAAGCTAAATTGCTCCTCAACGTCCCTGTAGACAGCTTATCCGGGAGAGGGAACACGTTAGAATGGACCTCTAACAGGTTCTATCATATTCATTAGCTCTGCAGTGCACACACATACAAATGCACACGCAGACACACACACACGCACACACACGCACACACACACACACACACACACACACGTACACTCACAAATCGGCCCATTTTCTCTGACTTGACATAGCCATATTAGCTTGGCTGCTGGTGTCCCCTGCAGTGTTTTTGTCACACTGTTGACAGACCAATCAGGGATGCTGTCAGCTCGCTTCTAAAGTAGCTTTTGCTTATATTTGAGGAGTGGGACCTCATTTTCCCTATATGACATTAGCTGAGTAGACGGTGTCTAATAGTTTTCAGTCACACCAGGACAAACATACACTTACACCTAACGAAACCATAACCTATTTTATCAAACGTCAACTTCGCACATCGAAAATCTTCAAACTTCCAGATATTATTTTTTCTGTCAGAAGAAAAATCCACATCCCAAAACTGGTTTACGATTTTGCCATCAACACAACTATGACCATGAAATCACAATTGAGCTGAGCCTTGATTTATCACCATTTTGAAGCCTCAGTTAAGTACTTTTTTAATCATTTGAATTTGGCACAGTTGTTAACAATACTCTTCTCTGCGGTGTGCCAAATGTATAAGCCATTTATTTTCACTTCACAGGGACTTCAGTTCACTTAAATAACTCTAACAGACATGTAATGGAGGGATGTAAATGTAGAATAAAATAGTTTCCAGGTCGCACTGGCATAAGCTAAGCGAAATAGCAAGCACATCATTATCTCATCTGCATCTGGAAAGAAAACCTTGCAGGACATTTGGGCTCTCGTCCAAGAAGTTTCAAGTCAGAATTGGTCGGAACATCTCCATGGGGGGGGGGCGGCATAGTGGACGTGGTGTGATCCAAAACCCCAAAGCACCTCTGTTGACCTTTTTATTAACATGAAGCAGCATCAGCTCATAGGTCAGCATGTAAAGTATGGAGCGCTCACTCTAGTTTTTATTAGCCTCCCAGAGCAGAAGAAATGAGCATTCATTACTGTCACTGCTGTCGTTTACAGAATTGTAGATTTATGTGATTGGAAAAAAAAACAACAACAACAACAAAAATCTATAGTTTCTAAACATGCTTGATTGACTCACTTGGTTGGAAAATCACATTGTGCAGAGTGATTGGATTCTACTCGAGTCACGTAGGTGATGGTAAATTAGAAATGGGTGCTATCACTCGAACTTTTATTCACTGCAGCTCCATCTGCTTCGCTACTCCACTTGGTCCCAATACAAGCTGACTGTAACAGAGAATACTGAAATTACTCTTAATCGGACCTTTATTTGGCTCTGCATTTTAATTTTTTTGCTCATTTCTTGGCTACTTGACACAACATTTTGTAAGAATTGGCAACAATGTGTTTGTTATTTTTTTTGTGTAATTGCAGTGGTATAGTTTTCTGACTAAATAACCAACCAGCACACTTAAGAGTACACACGGTACAACATTTTAGTTATCCTGCACATCTAATGAGATGCAGTGCAAGAGTTAAATTAATTGAACACATTATAATGGTCATTAGTTGAAACATGACATACCTTGTCATGTCGCTAAATAACTTCATATACTCAAAGTACAAAAGCTCTTTTCCAAAACCCTAAAAATCTAGATCCTTTTTATTAACCACCAAATCTGCAGTCAAGCATTTTGTCTTTTTTTAATTTATTTTTTGGTTTTACTATTCCAAAATGACTGCCATGAAAAGGGGAAATAAAACTAAGCTAGATGTGTCCATTTACCCAGTACTGTATTTCATATTTAAACCTGTAAAATGTTCATGTGTGTGAACGTGGGGTGGGAATGCTTGTTTTTCTATATGTGCCCTGCGATTGGCTGGCAGCCAGTCTAGGGTGTACCCCGCCTCTTGCCCTAAGTAAACTGGGATAAGCCCCAGCTCACCCGCCACCCTCATGAGGATATGTGGTATGGAAAATGGACGGATGGGACTTATACTAAGCTTTTGTCACCCTTAATTTCAGTTTTTCTTTTGGTGTAAACGCACCTGGAATGTCACTGTGTTGTATGTTGACAATAATTAGCAGGGTTATCTTTATCTCTGCGTGACGCAGAGATCGAACGGGGAGGCTGCGGTGATCCTGGCGTGCCGGCGTTTGGTCGTCGGAGCGGCGATGGCTTTCAACACGGGGATGTGCTGACCTTCTTTTGCCAGTCTGCGTTTGAATTAGTTGGAGAGAGGAGCATTACGTGCCAGCATAATAACCAGTGGTCTGGTAATAAACCCAGTTGCATCTGTAAGTACTCGTGTGGTATCTTAGAAATTGCTTTTCTACTCTATCCCCCCCCCCAAAAAAAACAAATTAATTAAGTTTCCCCTTTGCATTCCCTCTCATCTCTGTCTGTATTCTCACTTAATTACCTTTTTTATACAACATCATTTCTTTCCAATTGTCCTTTATCCTCGTAGTCTCTTGTTTCTTCAACTTCACGGCCCCATCAGGAACGGTTTTGTCGCCGAACTATCCCGAGGAATACGGGAACAATCTCAATTGTGTATGGCTGATCATTGCTGAACCAGGGAGCCGCATTCATCTGCTCTTCTCTGACTTTGACCTGGAGCCACAGTTTGACTGGTTGGTGGTCAAAGATGAAGGTGAGGAGCGCTCTTATGAGGCAATTAACCGTAATAGTTACTATAGTAGGTTTTAAGAATGGGTGCCTCACAGTCAATTAGCAAAATTATACAAATACAATATAATGAAATTAATGAAAATTGTTTAATTACTGCCGGTTAATAATATCGTTTCTGACTGTTTATTGTTGTTGTTGTTGTTGTTGTTGTAATTTGTATTTATTTGTGTCAAAACTTGGCGGACAGTCTTTTAATAGTCACACTGTGGATGCATTTCTCATGTTCTGGGCCTGGTTGTTCAAAACTCGGTTATTTTTCAACCACTGGTTAAGTAGACTTAACCGACCGTTAACTTTAACGGCACCGTTATCTTGTTGTCCAAAACTCGGTTAACTTTAACCGGCTGTTAACTTGATGTTGAAGTTAACACACCCAAGGACCTCCGCTAACATTTTAACAGGGTGTGGTTAACTCTCAAGATGGCGTTCGCGGCTAACGATTCGCCTCAAACTTGGTGTGTATCATCTCAAGACATTGGACATTAAAAGTTGGGAAAATATCATATTTCATTGATTTATTCAATAAATAAGACATGACTGTGATCTATTTGTACATTTGAACGATCTTACATAATGAAGTCAAAAAGAAATATTGGAAATAGATAAACATGATTGTCTATATGAAGTACCCGTAAAATGTCTATATTGTCCACGGTAACTTGAATAACAGTCTAAAATTTGATTGAATTAGATATAATAATATAGGTTAAACTAGATATATCAAGCCAAAAGAATTAGCTCATGGATTTATTAAGAAGAGTTGATTATGTTCCACAATGAAGTCAGTTTTTCAGTAAGAGAAAATATCCCGCAAAATATCGACTGTAAAGTTTTTACTGATTTTCTCTTTTCACTGGATCATCGAATACCATTGAAAGTTTGTTCAAAGAGACAGGGTGATGACGATGCCTTTTATATAAATATATGTAAAAGTCATTATTGTTTATATTGATTATTATAGTTCAAAATATTATAAATAAATACCAAAAAACAATAGAAAGTACAATGAAACCTAAACTGGCATTCAGTAGAATAATGATAAAAGAGTTCATTTTTTTTTTCAAACTATCCTTATCAAAAAGAAACATGGGATATGATAATTATTGCTTGATATGAAGCATAAATTCAATGAGTCGTCTATAAAATCTCGAATAATTATAGGTGATGCTCCTTCTCTGTGTACAAAACAGAGAGCTGTATGTGTTTGGAACATTAATAGTACCGATAAATTCAGTGAATTTAATTTCAATATGAGACCGATTATAAATCTAGACACGCTATAATTGTTCCTGTAGACTATGTTACAGTGTACAAAAGAATAATGAGTTTATGGTTGTTTAATCTTACAGGAAAGTTCACCAACATTTGTGCGAAATGGCCTGGATCTGCTCACGACAGTTTTTTTTGCTAAACCGGAAATGAGGAATTGTGGGACATATTGGCGCTGACCAGTGACGTCAACCACACGGTTTACTTTGACGGTGCCGTTAACTAACGCCGTGACTAACCATGTTTTGAACAACGCATATTTAACGGTCGGTTAGCTCACGACGGGTTAAGAATTTAACCGCCGGTTAGGGGTTAACCAGTGGTTAAAATAACTGAAAGTCCATGATAATTGTATTTTTATGTTTGAATTGTTTCAGTATGTTGCACCAAAACCATTTGTCATTATGCTCAGAACACAGAAGAACTTTTCTGTTGCTGCCCATTGTATTATAGGTTAGTCATTGAAACTGAATTGAGTCGCGGGGGCCCACGACTGGCTGGTTATTACACTAAAAATTGGGTTTAATTGACTGGTGATAAACTTGTCTCTGGAGAGATTTTTATCTCTCTGACAATGTTGTTGAAAATTGCAGGGCAATTAGGACTGTTGCACTGGGCAAACTGAAATGAAAGTTTCAAAGCGCCAAAGTCTTCTAGTTCATTTCACTTCATTTAATCAGGACAAGTTACCTGGAAAAAAATACTGTCATGCAACATTTTGGACAGTATGATAAAGTTGTATGTACGAAATATAAAAACATTTGCATTTCAATTTAATTAAACAAATGTTGCATTAAATTGACTGGCAGGAATAATTGAGTTAATTGCTCAGGGCTCCCACTTAAATTGCGAATCATAATTCCCTTACCGTAATATTATTACAATCCACATTTATGCATTTAACATTTAAGTCACATAGCATTTCAATTGTTGCAGAACAAAGCAGTTCTGATAATTGATTTATTTATTATGAATACATTTTTTTGTAGGATGGATTCCAGGGAAAGCTCCATTTTATAATAACTGTTATAAATGAGTAAATGGTCAGTGTAACTTTTCATTTGTATATTCAACAAATTGATCTCGAAGACTAATTAGACTATCCAGGAACATGTCACGAATACATAATAATGATAATAATAATAGTAATAATAATAATAATAATGTTTCAGAAATGATAATTTTGAAATACAAAACGTTCAGTTTATGCACTGTATGTTATTATGCTAATTGATCTGCCTAGCATTCTCAGGGTTTTAAAACTTAAAATATATTATTATTGTTATTATTATTATTATTATTATTATTATTAGAATCAGGACCACAAACTGTACCTGTAATATGGGACATGAGGACCTTTTGTGGATGAACAGGGAAACATCAAATGGCAAAGGCTATATACTGTATTTGAGAGTAATCCTGTATGGTTTCTCTTTTGGGTTTCACTGGAGTCCCTGACAACACCTAACCCAATCTCCCCTCGGAAACATAGCGCTGTACAGAAAAAAGAACCCCCTGAATAGCTTCCATTTGATAGAAATTGTCCCAGCAGTGATACATACTCATCTGTGACAGAAATGAAGCTACTTTGCACAGACATTCGCTCATACCCGTGATAGATGTGCGCTATTTTCTACTTAATGAAATAGGTATACAGTCAGTCCTTTAAGAGCTATTGTGTCACAGGCCTCTAAGGACATGATGAAGTAATTTGAACTAGGCTTTCTGTCAGAGAGACAGAATTTTCCAGGAATTCATATGAGAAGAGTCATTTGGGTATACAGTAGCGCAAATGGTCAGGGCATCATGTTCCCTTTATTGTCAGTCTGCTTAGGATGCATTCATCGGCTGCATCTGTGGAAACTGTCATCAGCCATCCAACCTGTTGTGTGAATCACTGATGTCTGCCTGGTGCTTGATACCTCAGATCCCTTGTTGAGTCACTAGTGTTCAATGGGCTAAAAGTGTTATGATGTTGTTTATAGTCATAACTGGCCACCGGGTATGCACTCATTTTGGTCGCTCCAACTAATTTAATTTTTAATGAATTCCAGGGATGAAGTCTTTATTGATCATGTGATTGTGAAATGGCAGTTGTGTTATTGTTTGTTTTCTTAAATTACGTTAGCAGATGTGCACATTTGTTTGTTTGTTTTTTCATTTAGTTCACCTTCATTGTTATTAATTATTTTGTTAACTTATTCAAGTGTGACATTCAGGAGTAACTCCCACCTTACCATCATTCCACACATCTCCATTCTTCTTCTGATTATGCCTTGTTCCAACTATGTCTGTATGTGTGTAATTGGCAAATCATTTAGGAGTGTTTCAGCTCTTATTTTCTAAAATGTGTACATATACTATAGACATAAAATAGCATATATATAAAGTCACCAAGCTGATATATACATATATATATATATATATTTCTTTCAGGTCTATCTGAGCCTACCACATTTGGGACGTTTTCCGGAAAGGATGTGCCATCCCAAATCGCCTCACATGGACACATCATGAGACTGGAATTTCAGTCAGATCACTCCAACACTGGAAAAGGCTTCAATATCAGCTATACAAGTATGCGCCCTTCAGGCTTTTCTTTCAAGCTACTCAGAGACATGTTTCAATTCTGACCATAATAATGTCAGCTTTATGATGTTTCATTTTAGCCCTTCTGCATTCAGTACATTTTACAGTCAGCATTCCTGTTCTTATCGCATAGACTTATTTTTGTAGAATCTGTCACGGTATTAGACAAAAGACCCAAACGCAGAAAGACAGTATAGAGGAAGGAGTTAAGCAGAACAAAGACTTCACTGAAGTTGACAGAGGCAGCAGGGGAAGAAAAACGTTCTGCTCCAAGGTTGAAAACTCTCGAAAATTCCAATACAGCAGGCAAAGATCAGGAGCAGGTGAACAACAACTGATCAGAGACACACACAAAAAACCACAAGGATGTGAAGACAGAACAGCAGAAAACTGACTCAGTGGCAACATTACATGCACAAAATCTCCTCAATGACTTACACTGGTAGCAGTAATCTTTCGATAGCAGAAAAAAATATCTTCATGCAAGGACATGAATGTCTTTTTTTTTTTATGTGCATTAAATATTATAAGCAGTGGACATGGGACACAGTATTCTTTACAGCATTAAGTCAAGAATGTGAAAATGTTATATGTATAATATTTATGTACAAATATTTTACTGTCTTTAACATTGTTTGTAATTGTGTTTCTTTGAAGCATTTGGCCAGAATGAGTGTCATGATCCCGGCGTTCCCGTCAATGGTCAAAGGTACGGGGACCAGTTTCAGCTCGGCAGCTCTGTGGCTTTCCGTTGTGACCAAGGATTCATCAGGACCCAGGTAATTGATATTAAAATGTTCCGCTCTATTAAAAACCCAATACAGCATAAGATTAAAATGACTTTTGAATTGAAAAGACTTTGTAAAGCATACATAAATGACATTTCCAGGGGTCAGATCAGGTCACCTGCAACATTCAAGATGGAAATGTTGTTTGGTCTGCGGCCGTGCCTCGCTGTGAAGGTAAACATGCTCCTTCTGTTTTTGATATGCACGAGTAATGAATTACTATTTGAAATATACCACTTGGAGAAGTTTACAAAGCATTTTCAAATGTGCCTCCTTCTTGGTTTAAACTTACTCATGCACTATGTCCTCTTGCTTGTCCCCTGAACATCCTCATTTTGAGCCTGCAAACTTTTTCACTCTCAACAATACTCTTTGATTTGCATTTGCATTGGTTAGAGAGCTATGTATTCATGATACACTCACAGCATACCTTCAATACACATATAGTGTATAGGTCAAAAGTGCAAGTAATAATTAATGCACAATGAATGCAGCGGGACTGTGAAGGAGGAAGGAGTGCGCGCGTGTACAGTGGCAAGTGTAGTGACGGCGACCGGGGAAGAATAGCGATTAGCGGAGGACCCGTTGACGTCGAATGTGCAGAGGAGCTAATAAAGCCATTAAAGCAGCAAATCGGTGCTTCGTGCCTTTATTGTTGCCGCCACCCAGCTCAGCTGTGCAGGACAACCTCGGCCCTGGAGAAGGCGTCTCCCCTGCGTCTCCCGACCACGGTCAGGTGACCGTAGCAGGAAAGGTTAACACTTCGTATAAAGAAATTAAAATACATTCAAATAAAAAAATAAGATGCTGTACTTACCATTACTCCTGAGAGTGTGAAAAAAGGAGGGCGAAAAAGGCAAAGATACTCCCGGCACACAAACACAGACAAGCACTATGCACTAGCTAAGCAGAAACACTATGGTGCTGGGGACAAAATGGCAGACGAGGCACGGGCGTTGTAAAGTTGAAACGTCGTAGGTCGAGTACGTCGTAACTCGAGGACTTCCTGTATATGCCATACAAATATATGAAGTGTTTATGCAAATGATAGCGCCTTTAATGGACTGGTATAGTTTACCAACTGTATGAGGATGTAAATATTGGTTCCTGCAGCCAGCTGAACTGCAAATAAAGTGAAAAAACATTCTGTAATAATTTGAAAAAAAATATATATTGCTTTTTACCACCAGTAATCTAACTAGTAATATTTGCGCTCTGTTGAGTATGTACAACTCTGACTCAGATTACTATTATTTATGAATCTGAATCTGTGTGTTTCTGCAATGTGGACATTTTGAAAGGAGTTAAAATTAATAGGGCAAAGGATGACTCTGTTGAGGTTGGGAAAAATGGGTGTTGTGCACATCCCACAAGACACCAAAAGAAAAGATGAAGTCTTCCCTCTATGATTGTCTCTATACTCTGTGGTACTTCTTTTCACTGTAGCTCCATGTGGAGGCCATCTCACTGCGCCTACAGGAGTTCTTCTCTCTCCTGGTTGGCCTTCTTTCTATAAGGATTCTCTCAACTGCAACTGGGTGATTGAATCGCAAGATGATCACGCTGTGAAGATACACTTTGACAGGTTAGTTTTTATCTATTTTTTTTGTCAAAGGCACCTTTTCTCTGGTGTTTCACGATATGTGTTTTTGTTTGTTTTACATTTGAAGTTGCACAGTATGTAAAAAAGTGACAACATGGTAAATTAGTAATTGAGAAGAATGAAATGACATCAGTTAAGGGGACTTAAGATACATCCATGCAGATCGCCACTATGACACAACTCCTCTGGTCAGGATCACTTGTTCGCATTTTCATGACAGTATTGTTTTTTGAGACTGAAAACATGTTTTAATACTGGTCTTGAACTAGATAAAAAAAAACAAAAAAAAAACTGGTTATCATTCCCGTCTACTGTAAGTGGAGTTGATTTTTGAAAATATGCTCTTGGGTAAAACCGCAGCTGTTGTGCTCACCAGGAGGCCAAATCGCCTTAAAGCTTTATTTGCATAGTGTCATTACACTTAGGCCTGATTATTTCTTTCCTTTATTGGCTATATTTGTATAGTCTTTAGTATCCATTGCTAGCATGCTATCATTATATTAACTAACAATAGAGTCAATATCTTTCTCTTTAGCCTTTGGTTTAGCAACAGCGTTTCTGAATATTTTCCCCATCATTCACATGCACTTTTTATGGGAATTTCAGTCACTCTTTCATTTAGTCTGGTGCTATCAGATGGTCAGGTAAATGTAAAAGTAGTATGTGCTGCAATAAATGATTAATTTTGGAGTTTCACTTTTCTTTCTGGCAATGAGCCTCAAGCAGAAGCAGCATAGCATGAAATTGCTATGGTTGAAATCTATCTATTTTGGAACTTAAACATAAAGGCCACGTCACCCGCACAGCCTATGAGGCATTCCATTTGTGGAGGATTGCATTCATGCAAATGTTTTGTGCAGACACAACTTTGTGTTCGGTTTTGTATGAAAATATTCAGGTCATCTTAGATTGCAGCTTGTGTTTTTACTCGTCTGCTATATTGTTTTCTATCCCGGCAAATTGCTAATTGCATCCAAATAACAGTCCATCCCTAAAATGTTTACTCTTTCATAATGATAGCTTTGTGAAGTCATGGCCACTCGAGTCCAAGAAAGTTGTTTAAGAATTTAGTGTCTCTTGGATAGGAATATAAGCAGGCGGGAAGCGGTCACCTAAATAAACAGGAAGAGGTAAATCCGAAGTAGTCACCTTTTGCTTATTTATGGGAAGCCAATTCTAGTTGTTAACTTTGTGTACAATTGTTGACGTTCAAAATATAAACACCACAACCCAATCTTCTGTCTGTTTAATATTCTAATGAAAAGTATTAGCCTGTGAATAAACATTTGCTGTTTGTATCCTGATGATGTTGCCTATTCTTGTGTGGCTGTCCAGGTTTCAGACGGAAGTCAACTATGACACGCTGGAGATCAGGGACGGCCCCTCATCCTCCTCCCCCCTGATCGGCGAATATCACGGAACCCAAGCACCTCATTTCCTGATCTCCACGTCCAACTTTCTGTTCTTGTTGTTCACCACTGACAACAGTCGCTCTGCGGCGGGCTTCAGCATCAGATACGAGAGTAAGAATTGGCTGGAGTATTACAATTTAGCAGACACGCACTGAAAAATATCAAGGTTTTGCTCAAGTCCTGTGGTCACGATTGGGTAATGATATCTTTGTCATGTATGCTCACGCATGCAAAGACCCTCTTGACTCTGAGATATATATGCATGTGTGATATGAATTGCAGGTGTGAAAATGGAGTCAGACTCTTGTCTTGACCCCGGTATTCCAGTCAATGGGCGTCGCCATGGCAGCAGCTTTTCCATTGGCTCCCGTGTCTCGTTTACGTGCGACCCAGGATATACTTTGAGTGATCAGGACCCCATTGTTTGCGAGCAGAATCATCAGTGGAATCACGCTCTTCCCAGCTGTGATGGTGAGGATGCATCAATGATTTTCGAATTTTTGGGGATCTGCAAAGAGATAATCTTTCTTACGTAAACAGCTGATGTGAATTTAAGTGTAGCTAATTATCATGCTGTCACAAAGCTTTGGTAATAGGTTTTGGCACAATTTTGTTAAATAGCCTAGTCATATTTGAACATTTTCACAAAACAAGAAAAAAATCTGATACTCAATAAAAATTCAAGTTGGAATCGGCGAAACCGATACTTTGTGCAACTACACACAATGTGTCTGATAAATTAAAAAAAAGTAGTATATTTGAAATCATAGCTTCATAAAGAATACAAGACATCAGATTAATCACTTTTAGTGTTATATGGTTAATTACTGCTCAGAAAAATGAAGTATCAAACATTTTGCCATTTTAATTTGGGAATCCATTTTGACGCATAAAGATCTGGTGTCGGAGTTATCAATATTTCATTATTGATCCGCACATCACTCGCAATTATGCTATCAGGAAGGGTTCTGATCTGTGCCTTGCCACAATTTTGTCTCTGAGCCCTTCAGGCAGTTCCTTTGACCTCATGATTTTCATTTGTCTGACATGCACTGTGACTTGTAAGGTCTTATATAAACAGGTGTGTGGCTTTCCTCATCAAGTCCAATCAGTATAATCAAACACAGCTGGACTCCAATGAAGGTGTAGAACCATTTTAAGGATGATCAGAAGAAATGGACAGGACCCGAGTTAAATATATGAGTGTCACAGCAAAGGGTCTGAATACTTAGGGCTGTGTGATTTTTCAGTTTTTCTTTTTTAATAAATTAGCAAAAATTTCAACAATTACATTTTTATTCTGTCAATATTGGGTGCTGTGTGTACATTAATGAGGAGAAAAAATGAACTGAAATGATTTTAACAAATGGCTGCAATATAACAACGAGTGAACAATGTATGGGGGTCTGAAAACGTTCCGTACCCATTGTATACCAGAGGTCACCAATCTTTTTGAAACTGAGGCTACTTAACTTAACTGATTAATTGCGAAGGGCTACCAGTTTGAGACACACTTCCAAAATAACAAATTTGCTCAAAATACCTTAAATAATGTTATTATTATACGTTATTATTATTAATTCATGGTATTCATTTATGACCATGTTCATGTTTGCTTACAATATTTAGAAGACAAGAATCAATATGCTGTACTTCTTTTTTTTTTATAAATCTCTGCAACTATTTACATTTTAAAATGATCACAACATTGCTAGAAAATCAACATGCACCATGTTGGTGACCCTTATATACCATTTAAAAACAAACAAAAACCTGTGAGTAATCATGCCAAACACATTTGTTTAATTTTTAATGGGATTCAAATTTATTGATAAGTCATGTTAGAATAGCACAATCATTAAACAAAACATAGCAATAAAAAATAATAATAATAATGGGATGGTCCCCATTTAGTCATATTTTCCCAAAAGTTGCCAACGTTTCACAAATTTTGCTTGGGTACGTAAATTTATGAGCACAACTGTAGTTATGTGGCTGATATATTTGAGGTAAGTGCAATTATTGTTTGGTCGAAGCAAGATATTCTTATTCTTTTTGAAGGATGTCACATCCCATATGACTCGGGTAGCAGAGGTCCAAGCTCTGACTGAAAGGTACATTTTCTTCAGCCTTTTCTGTACTCTGATGGACACAGTTTTCCAACAATCCTTCCCAAAGCTTTCAGGGCATGTTTTCTCTGTACCTCCTGGAAAGCAATCTCCAATTTAAAGGATATCTGACACAATATAACCAAGATACTGTGTCTCAGGTCAGCGGTCATATCAGGAAATGTTTTTCTTAGTGCAACGGTTTGATATTTTCACCTACCTTTTCTTACTTCTAATCAGTTCTCACTTAGTTCTTTCCTTTCTTGGTTATTATATGATAGTGTGAAGCCAAGTTCTTTATTATTTACAGTACATGCAACATACACACACACTGACTGATACACTTCTGCCATACTTAGCTGCTGTCCACCTCACTCTTTCTCTCTCACTTAATCTTAAAGGAGCCACATGCACACCGCACAACACATGAATTAAGCTCTTGAGAAGTTCTGTGTTGCCTGGAGTACAGGAAAAAAAAGGTATTAAATGCTTCTTTTTTTATTATTCTTTTCTCTAATTGTTTTATTGAGACTAAACCCCTGGCCCTAAATTTAATGTAAAGTGAATTAATAAATTCCAGGCTCAAACTGTCATCATCATATAACCTTTGTTCACTCTAATAATTGCATTGCTCATAATGTACTGAGTAGCCAAATGTCGCAATAAATTAAATTTCTCAACCTATTGTTTTACCACGCCTTTCCCCTTTGCCAGCATTGGTAGTCTTATATGGTGGCGTCAGAAAACATTCTAAAAAATGCCTAAGAAAATCTAAAACAGACTCAATGAGTTAACCCTCTAAAATGATGCTTGCATTTCATATAACCTTGATGCCGGCTGGAATACAATGTGTTTTAAGACACGTTTTCCATAAAATGTTGGTTGAGTCCAAATTGTACAACTTTTGGTGCATTAAACTTTATCCCACTGTAGTTTTATATCTGGATGTGCAACTTTATCAGTCTGCGTCAGGGTCTCAATTTAAAATAACTTTTGCTTAAGTCATTCAACAGTGGAAGTAGTTGGTAACAAAGGCAATACATCCCAAATAGTCCTCAGATCCACAGCAGCACTTTTTGTTGGCTACGGTTACCTTTTTAGAACAGTACCTCCTGCAGCCACCATCTGTGTGTTTGTTCTGTGTGTAATAAGTTTCACAATAATCGTCTAATATGCACCATCACACACGTACAACCTGTGAATTTTATGGCCCTCTTGTTTTCCCAACAAACTGATTTGGACAAGCCTAAATGTGAGTACCAGTCTTTGTGAATGTGCAACAATTTAATGGGTTAGATATGTGGTGGAGGATTAAAAAAAAAAAAAAACGTTCACTGGAGAGTGTAAACAACTAATATGGGTCTCTGAACCACATTGTTTTAGGAAATAGGTGAATACAAATATTTCTGCCATATTTGCTCTTCCATTTCAATAAACCATATCCTTTCCATACATGAAGACTTGATTCAGGAAGACGGCTGCTAAGCAAACTTGTTGGTGGAGTTGTGAGTATGAAGCGGAGACTCGTTACCCCAGTGGAGTGGAGAAATAGACAAAGCGAGTGGGGAAAAAAACAGGTTTCATCAAAACTACAAAAGGTTTCAACCTTTTTCACGTGGCAAATATGCATAACTGACAACTACAAGAGCCAGATGTTATCATAGCACTGCGGTCAGTGTTAGCTGAGGAGGATGCAGTGGAGAAGAAGTAGAGTGAGTGCAGTAATTGTATTAACTCATTCACTGCCAGCCTTCCCAGTTAACATGGATATTTGACTGCTAAAGCCGTCAATGGCAGTGAATGTGTTAAAGTGGTTGAAATGGTAAACTACATTAAATGATGGGTTTTTAAAAAAAAAAGTTTTAACTCAATTACAGTAAAAGCTCTGATTTAATTAATAGATAATAATCATCAAGAACGATTTGAAGGACTTTATATAGGTGGATTTTCTAAAATTCATGCTTTTTAGTTGATATATATTATTATGCAAAATCTGTGGTTATAAATATTCATTGGACTGGGGTAAACATAAGGGTTATGTAACTAGTAACTTAAGTCGATATATAATTGTAACATATCTCAAAAGCAGTACAAAGTGGCCTCAATTACATACTCACCTTTATCAAAATTGAACAAAAATACAGTACATGAGAAAATGTGTTTACAATTACATGTGGATATGGAGGGACCCATGACTGGGTTTGCTTTTGGCCCCGGAATGGCTAGCTGCACCTCTGGGTTGGTCTCCAAAATGTCAAGGTCACGGCACTCTTCACCACACTCCCCTGCATAAACAACATTGCTAAGTTTGCATCCAAGAATATTGTCCTTGGGGGTGAAGTAGTCTTTGTCTTAGGGTGTTGCTGGGTTTGAAATGCATCAGTATACAGTATTATGTTTAGAGAAAATCCTTCAGAATTTATCAGGCGAAACAGCCTCTTGTTTGTATCCCCAGGGTAGGTTGTAGTTGCCCTTCTTCTCCTGGCGGGTTTAGGACCCTGTTAGAATACCCACAGGTAGTTAGAGCCGCCTTGATGTGTGTCTCCTCCTTCTGTCATCTGTTCTCTCTTTGGGATTTTTCTCTGCTTTGTCGATGAGGCTTCTGACATCTCCGAGCTTGTGTTCCAGTGGATGATGGGAGTCCAATAGTAGGTACTGGTCTGTGTAGGTCGTTTTTTTGTCGACTTCAGTATGAAGACTTCCATCTATCTCTGCCAGCACTTCACAACCCAAAAACGTTGGCGCAATCAAGCTGCCACCAGGCAGATTAATGTTGGTCGTTATGCAAAATGGTAATTCACCAGTCAAACCTGGGAACAGCAACAGCCCCCATGTAACCACTAGTTAGGGGACACACCCACCAAGTTTTGAAATAAAATATTTAACCAAAAAAGCCTTTTGGTTTCAAGGTGAAATGTCATGAACAACCAAAAAACAGACCACCTGTTACTGTGTAAATTTCCTTCAGCTTTTCTGAATTACCATGGCTTGAAAGACTAAGACTATACAAAGAAACAGTCATGTAAAATTGTTAATTTTACTGTCGGGTCCCACTAAAGGTACACCTGAAGAATACAATGAACATAACAAAAATGCAGCTTATTCCATAATATGTACTTTGTCCTCTTTGACATGCTTAAGGTTAATTCTATTCCCAATTATTTAATAAAACCATAGAAAATGTCAAGATAACAACTCGTAAATTAAGCTCTATTTAAGCTATTTGTGTTGTCATCGTTATATACAAACAAATGTACCTGTAGTTGTAGCAGGCATTAAAGTTGAACAAGAAGCTGAAGAAAAAAGGGTCTGGTCTAATAATATTTTCCATGGCTGTATTTATATGTGTACCTTTCAGATTCAAGCAAAGGCAAACAACCTTACCCTAAAACCCCACAAACTCAAAAGACTAGTACAGAACCACAAATAATAGTTCAGTTGTTTCCCCCCTTTATTGCCTGGATCAAAGATAGTTTGTGTGTGGAAGGGAATCAGCTGGGCCAGTTGAATGCTTAGAAGGTAACAATCGAATGATCAGCTGAAATGGGCTGGCGCTGGCTCAGTTGAGATTGCAAGTTTGTCAGCTTTGTGCCCTGCCTAAACCAACACTGTGCTCCATTAACTCTAATAGACACCTCACTATATTATTTCATTTTTAAAGTTTTTTTTTTCTTTTTTTTTCTCCTCCCTCAGTGCCTCTTCATTTGGCTAAGGTGCTGTGATACAACAGAATGTCACAACTCAGCAATGAACCATTGGTGAATAAATTACAAAGCCCACTGAGAAATAGATTGGAAAGAAGGAAATGAAATATGTCTCCCTGAGCTATACTCCAAGCAGTGTATGCAAATTACACAATAATCCCATTTAGAGATAGAAGACACTTTATTAGGTACACATGCATAATTTAATGCGATCCAATACAAGAGCCAGTGTAGGGGAAGCTGCTTGTAAAATGTAGTGAGCTGAGCTATGAGCTATTCTCCAATAAATATAGCATAACTGCACTGAAGCTTCCTACCAGATAAATGCAGCTAGCTAAGCTACAATAAAATTCAGCTAGCTAAGCTACGATAAAATGACAAGTTTGGGTGGAGCTTCTAAAAGAAGCTACTGTAGCGTATATTGGCCAAATAAAAATGTAATTAATTTAGCGAGAGAAGGCAAAATTGGGATTTCGTGTGAAGCTAGTAATTTCCCCAAAATTATTAGGCACTGATGTTGTACATCATGGTAAGGATTGCAGTGTCGACTCACGAACGCAGATCAGATGGTCTTTGGGGAGTGGTCTCTTTCCGGACCTCAGGCGGAAATGAAGCAGGTTTGGTTGAAGAAAAACAAGATGCACAAAAACAAAAATAAATAGGAAAGGAAAGTTGTTTGGGATGCGCACGTAACTTTCCTGCCGGTTGAACTGGTGGCGTGCTGAGCTCTGGCCCTAAGAGGTGTGTAGGACCGGTACGGGATGCTGGTAGTTGCTCGCTGAGGCTCCGCTGACCAATCGTGTCTAGGGAAAGTGATCGAAGCCACATGGCTGGCTGCGGCGGGCGTTCGCGCATGTGGTGGCCCCCGGAGGCGCCCGAAGACAATGGAAACAAAAGAAGGGGGAGGGGATTGGCCGAAGGCCACCCCGTCCGGCGTTCTGCCAGCAAGACGAGAGGCCAGAGAAAAAACACAAGACTTGTGGAGGAAGGTGTGAGTTCAGAGTTAAATACCCCAGAGGCGGGGCGTGGGCGAGAGGGAACACTTTCAACTTTGTAGTTTCACGCATAAAATCATTGTTTGGTCGTGGCAGATCGGTTGCTTATTGTTCAAGACAACATTTCGTACTGTTTGATTTAAAATCACGAGGAACAGCTTTCAAAATCTTGCAGAGGACTTGTCAAACTGACAGTAGTCACACAGACACCAAGGCATACATTTGGAATATTTCTACAGCGTTTGTAAGATATCAAAACGCACATTTTATCTTCCGTTAACAAACATCATAGGCGGGTCGATGGGTCAGAGCTTGCAGTTCCTCTCAACACCAGTGGGTGGCGCCTGGTGGTGCATGTTTGAATATTAACCACACTCCTTGGAGGGAGGGTCCCTCAACCTTTTGGTCGGGGAAGGAGTCTTTTGAAGCCAGGAATCAAGATTTGACGGGAAGCTGCTAATCCACTTGATGTACACCAGGCATTCTCCTAGTGGCCGTCTCACAGCAGGGCAGCGTGTAGGAGTGGGGTTATCAAGTGGTTGGGAGTCCCTGTGGCGCCTCAGTTTGCGGCGCGCATGTCCGCTACACTACGTTTAAAACATTGAGTAATTGTACTATTGGAGGTGGCACGGTGGACGACTGGTTAGCAAATCAGAATCAGAATCATCTTTACTTGCCAAGTATGTCCAAAAAACACACAAGGAATCTGTCTCCGGTAGTCGGAGCCGCTCTTGTACAACAACAGACAGTCAATTGACAGAGAACACTTATAAGACTTAAAGGTATTGAGAAAAACAGTCACTGAGCAATTAAGGGTTGCTAGTTATCTGGTAATGCCAGTAAAATGCCCGCCCCACAGTTCTGAGGACCGGGGTTCAAATCCCGGCCTCGCATGTGTGGAGTTTGCATGTTTTCCCCGTGCCTGTGTGGGTTTTCTCCGGGTACTCCGGTTTCCTCCCACATCCCAAAAGCATGCATGGTAGATTGATTAAAGACTAAATTGCCTATAGATAATCAAGCTTCTTACTGCAAAATGATTCTGTTGGACAAATGTAGTGACAATGCTGTGTTATCACAAACAACCAGAACAATACTAAACAATTGATTGCAATTGCAGTTGTGGTCATCGTTCTGCTCTATTAAATAAAAAAAATAAAAAAATTAAATCATATATCACATGTAAATAGACCACAAAATTGTGGTTTTGTGGAGAAAATAATCTCCACAAATAATATGTCATCATCCAAAGTTATGCTTTTCAGCTTCATCTCTCATTATTTTTCCTACCTATTCCTGTCTAAACAGTAAATACCCCTCATACGCACAAAGAGACACATTTTACATAGAGTATTGTATAGCTGCCAAAATGATGTTGCTCGCTAGTACTACATAAGCTGTTGATGTTTCTGGACATACCTGAATGTGTGTCCTTAAAGACCCTGTAAAGTAAATTCCGACATTTGTTTCTAAATACATTATACATGTTTGAACATCGCTAGAACGTGCAAAGAATGAGTACTATATAATACTGAATTTTGGAGAGCATTAAACATTTTTCAGCATTTCACTTTTTGTGAATCTTTGGGCGTGGCTACAACCTCACCTAGTAATGCGCTTCAGCGTCCGGCATGAATCACTCCCACCACCACAACCGCGGCAGACTGGAGAGTACTCCCACTATATGATCACGAAAGACCTTTGCTACTAAAACGTTAACCGACAACAGCTGTATCAAACATTCAGCCATTGCAAATATACGTACAGTAGTATTACTCTGTTTGATTAATACTGTCAGAAAGTTGCTACGTAAATGTGTTGATGTGTATGAGATGTTTCTAATATTTTGTTTATCCTATTTACTTTTCGCAAGTGGCATTGTTTGTGGCTAGTAGCCTTTGTGGAAAATATGGCCAGCCTCATAGTCACATTTATCCACAAAGGAAAAGTCATCAAGGTGTATTATCTGAACATTATATCTGAATAGAAAAATAAGACTAGGAATAAGGATGCAATGACATGGTATTTGTTTTCCTTGTTTGTTTCAGGAAAAAAAAAACAAGCATATCGTTTTATGTCTGCCACTCCGTTCTTTATTATTCACCGTGCCATACAGCACACTTTTCCTCACATAAATACATCAACAATTCATCTCCTCTTTTGCTGATATCATTTATAAACCCTTAAGTATGCGGTTTCAAACTCAGCAGATAATGTCTGCACACAAATGTTTCTTTCAACAAGGGTCATTTATTCAGACGATGTCCTAGTTTGAGCTGAATCTCGACTGGAGAGTGACGAACATGACAGCGGTTTATCACTGCTTGTCGGGAAAAGAGCGAAAAGAGATCTGACTCCACATTGCAACTCAACTCAGCTATATTGAAATATGACAAGGAAGAAGATAGTAGCAAAGCAGTGGATAAACAAAGGGATCAGCGGGGGAGGCAGCAGCTCTCCGTGCATAGACAAGATAATGGCTTCAAGGTGTCGTCCTTTATTAAAATAAACCAATAAGGATTTAACAAACTTTTCACTGCACACGTCATCTTCATTTAAGAGAGCAATGTTATTTTCCAATCCTTTCCAGTATACATACATCAGCAAAATTAGCGAAAACAATTCACTGTTTTGACTTAGTTTATACTCGGCAGTGTGTTTGTATCTTTGAGCACTTCAAAAGAATTGAATTTCAGTGAAAGATGAGCGACAAAGAGTCAATGTTTTCTGAAGTCTGAAAGGCATAACGACACTACTAATAAGGTAGCTCAGTGCTCATTAAGAATACATTCAGTTAAATAATATTGTGTGCCCTGTTACTGAATAAATGTTCCATCTAACAGGATACATTGCTCTCATTTCCAATCTTCTGCTCTTTGCTGCTTGGATTATTAGCTCTTTGCGTGATCATGACAACATTTCGGAGCTCACTTCGCAAAGGTCCAACAATAATACATTTTGCGTATGTAAAATAAAATCAAATTTATCTTGGCAGTGGTGCAGGAAGTGGAACTTTTCTCCTGGGAAATCTATCATTAACCTGTCTGCACTTAAAATATATAACTGTATTGCTTAAGCCTTTAAAAATAATTTCTGTTTCTCTGTAGCACTCTGTGGAGGCTATGTCTTTGGGAAAATGGGCACGATTCTTTCGCCAGGATTTCCTGACTTCTACCCCAATTCTCTGAACTGCACCTGGACCATAGAGGTGTCACATGGTAAAGGTAAGAGAACAAATTGACAATGGTAATTCTATTGTGATTCGTTTGAGAGAAACATGAGCCTTCATGCATCCATGCAGTTTTACGAAGATTGGAACAGTTTAGGTTTGTTGGTGTATAATTTAAATGTCATTAACATGGCTTGAGTTCATTCGCAAGACTTTATGCTCCAACCCTTTAACAGGATTCGCTAGTCCTTGCCTACAGTATGCTTGAAATGGAAACAGCTCGCATAATTAAACAGCTGCAGTGTTATAAGATTACATACTGTATTTTTATCTGATATTGAGGGATTTTTTTTTCAATTAAAGCCTGTATTCATGATACACTATTTGATGTTCAAAAATATACTGTATAATGTTATCATCGGAATTCCCAATAGGATTAGATATGAAACGCATTGCGCTATAATTAGTAAAAAATGTTTAAGGGTAACCTGGCAAGCTTTGTTGAAATAAATATTGTCTAACTATTAACCCTAACTGTTCTAAATTAGGGTCTGTTTCCCATTAAAACATAGCTCTTAACTAATTCTCTTGTAAATGTTTGCATTTTAAATATTTTCATGTATTTTTGATTTATCTTCTCCAAAATGTGTGCACGAGCTATTAGCTATCTATTTTGTGACTTGGTCTGTGCATTCGACATCCAATCATTCAAATACCTGTGCTTCACTCCCTCCATTTAACCGTGTCTTTCCCAGGAGTCCACCTGGTCTTCCATACTTTCCATTTGGAGGAGAACCATGACTACCTGTCCATCACAGAGGATGAAAATTTTCTGGTTCCAGTTGCCCGACTAACTGGCTCAGTGCTGCCCCCCAGTGTCAAAGCGGGGCTCTTTGGGAATTTCAGTGCTCAACTACGATTCATATCAGATTTCTCCATGAGCTATGAGGGATTTAATATTACATTCTCAGGTAAGACAACACCTTTCAGATTTTTGATTGTAAGAATTTGTATGCATGATATATATTGTCAAAAAAGCAAATTTCCCATTGTGGAACTAATAAAGGTTGTCTTCTTAGAAAGAATATAAAGTATGCAGAGGCTAAGATAGTCTCTCTCCAAAGTCATGTGTATTTCTATTTAAGTATTTAAAAAATTATAATAATTTATGTCTTTGCCTGATGTCTTCCCAATCTGTAGAATACGATTTGGAACCTTGTGAGGATCCGGGTGTTCCAGCTTTCAGCAGACGCACAGGATTCCGATTTCAAGTTGGTGACTCGCTTGCCTTTTCTTGTTTCCACGGTTACCGACTCGATGGGGACAGCAAGATCACCTGTCTCGGTGGAGGCAGGCGAGTGTGGAGCAACACACTGCCCAGATGTATAGGTGAGACAAAAGAGTATACACACCAAATTATGGCAAATCAAAGACAGATCGTATCATTGTATAGCTTTCCAAAAGCACATTGTGTTTCAGTTGTGTCTATGTGGCAACAAACTTTTAGTTGCATTTTTTTTTTTCAATGTCAGTTTGAAAGAAGTGTATCCACAGTGTGTGTATCCACAGTGTGATAAATTGGTCACTTCCAAATTGGGGCATTCATTCATTTCCTGGTGGACTGTTGAATGTACTTCTTGTGAAAGTTGTAAAGATCTTTGATTAGTCGGCGTTTTTTTTTTTTGGATAATGTTTGAACACATTAAACTAAGTATTGGCTTTTTTTAATGCACTCACCTCCAAGCATAATGGAACAATGAGGTCAATTCCTTTAATTCTGCTGTTTACAGAACATATTTGGATTTGACATGTAAAGATGAATATGACAGTTTTTGTGAGCAGAAGTACTGGAACATGACTGAAAAGTATATTTTGTTCCCCAGGTCTGTCCTATGACTTTGATTATACAAACAATAAATAGTTCTGTATGTTTACGCTCAGTTCAAAATATGGGATTCGACTGGGCAAACTACATTTTCAATTAGAGGACAATTATGTTGCTTAGACAATTTTCAATTGTCTAAGCAACATTAAAAGCAGCGAGCTGTCTATGGTTGAAAAAACTAGCAATTATGATGCTGAAAGCAGATGGAAAATCGGTCTGGCCAAGTCAATCTACAGATTTAAACGCGAGAGAGCATGTATTTTACCTGCTAAACAGGAGACAGAAGGGGAGTACACCACCAACACCAACCTGCGGCAAAAGCCTGGAAAAACATTACAAAAGAAGAATCCAAAAGTTTGGTGATGCCAATGGACCAAAGGTTTCGGCAACTAAACACCTGGGAATAAAATCTGAAGTGTTTATTTCTTGTCTCATAATTATCTTTTGATGTCAAACCCAAATGTTTTTACTTTACATAAAGGAATTGGCCTCACTGTTCCAATACTTTTGGAGGAGACCCAGGGGACTTGCCTGGGTTCAACCACTTCGTAAATGTCCCTCACTTTAGCTCTCCTGCCTTGCAACAGACTCTCCATGGGGAGATCATTAGAGCATTATGAAACTCAAGTCACTCCCGTTTCCCCCCTTCTAATTTATCCATGCATATTTTTAAAAAGCCTCTTGTTTACCTTGTTTCCACCTCATTCCTTCCGTCTGTCATTTCCTCTTCAGTGTTTTTTATGTTTTATTTTTTTTAATACAATAAATGTTTCCCACTAATGGTAGCACTATTGGGTGTACAATATTATACTATTCTGTCTTCGATGTCACATATCAGTTAACGTACTTACATTTTATGAGCATGGCACTGTTTTATCCTCAAATATCTAGCGTGTTGTGTTGCTTGGCCTTCACAGTTTTATGTCATGATGTTCACAATTGCCTTTCTCTCTGTTCAAATGGTAGTCCTCAAAGTTTAAGCGACTTACTCCTTTTACAAAACTGTATCTGCATCCAATGCAAAGATAAATCATGCACATGGTAAATCTATTTTCCTCCATACTCCCCGGACACACCATTAGGTACACCTGTGCAGGATGAGCTCCAATCTGCCTTCACAAAGAAAAGAAAATAGTGTTCACTTCTGTCAGAGAAGAAGTCCAAGTCTATATTTGTTAATTGTGGTTGTAGTTTGCAGTTGTGTATAACTGTGTTCTAGCGAAATAAATTAACCTAAAATATACCTACTGTTTTCTACGCTCTGACAGTGTCAATCAAATAATGCAGGGTCTATGTAATGACAACATTTTTACACAGCTATTGTATTGGAGCTCATTTGACTGTGCTTGTAATTATTATTTTATGTCATCTGGACTTTTATTTTGTTTTGCTTTAAAAACATACATTTTTGAATATATTCAAAGTTCATTAAGTTATTGTGGTTGGTTGATTGCCATCACTGTTGTCATGTAGGCTGTGTTGATGCTATCATTAAGCAACGTTTTCCCTCTCCCCTGTAGCCTCTTGTCATGGTCTTTCACACAACGCACAGAAAGCCAAACCAGATATGTGACTGCTCTGAGATAATATGCTAAAATTGCGCTCATTTTGATCCACGGTGTGTCTGCCCGTGCCCACCTTTATTCTGTTGCTCTAGCTGAGTGTGGAGCCACGTCTCTGGGACCAGAAGGTGTTCTTGTCTCCCCGAACTTCCCTTCCAACTATGACAACAATCACGAATGCATCTACCGCGTGACCACTGAGAAGGGAAAAGGAATCGGGCTGAAAGCTGAGAGCTTCTCTCTGCATGATGGAGACTATCTCAGGGTACTTTACTTACTTCACTTACTTTTGTTTGTGCAAATATACACATCACACACGCACAGACACAAATGTACGCACACGCACGACTAAATGTAGATTCTGACATAGAAGGTCATTACTTTAACACACTTAAAAACAATTACTGTACTGTACATACAGTACATAATGTTCCTGTTTGAACAACAACAGCAAATGTATTGAAATGTAGATATCTACAACAATCCTTTTATAGTAAAAATAAGACATACTGTTCAATTCTGTGTACTGCATATAGCTAATTTTGGCAACATTGATTTATGTAATAATCCACGTATTTCATTTATTCCACTTTTGGGTTATTTTATTCATGAAAGATAAAGGGTGCTTTGCAATTGTAGCGTATATGAGTTGAATAAAAATATAATTAATTTAGGAGAAAAGACTGAGATGGAAGCGACGCCTGCGTTACTTCCGGTTTAGCGTAATATTAAATTACAGCGTTATACATCAGAATCATCTTTATTTTGCCAAGTATGTCCAAAAAACACACAAGGAATTTGTCTCCGGTAGTTGGAGCCGATCTAGTACGACAACAGACAGTCAATTGACAGAGAACACTTTTGAGACATAAAGACATTGACAAAAACAGTCACTGAGCAATAAAGGGTTGCTAGCTATCTGGTAATGCCGGTACAAATATATATATATATATATGTATATATATATATATATATATATATATATACATATATATATATATATATATATATATATGTAGTTGTTTTTTTTGACAATTGTGCAAAAAGATGCAGAGTCCTTTAGCACTTAGAGCAGTTTGAATGACTAATATTGCAATAGTCGTGTGCAATGACCATTGTGCAAAGGGTGCCGAGACTTCAAGGAATGTATGCGGTTTAAAGTGATTAGTAGCGCGATACTCTGGGACAATGTTGATTGTGCAAATGCTGCAGATACTCCTCAGTCAGTGTGCAAGTGGTGCAGATGCGACTCTGACATGAGTGACCAGATATGCTGGTCAAGCTATTTTATCTAGTAAAGGGCGCTACGTCACTTTTTAGATGTATAAAACTTCAGGACAAAGTGACGACAAACCTTATATCCTCAGTCTCGTAATTGAAGGTTGCTACATGAATTAGATAAGAGTTGTAGACGACCAGAGGGTTTTTTCCTTGAACCCAAACACACGTAACAATGCAGGTAGTGAATTTTATGGAAAATTTAATGAGATCTAACATGGCGAATCTACAGGGAAACAATACAGAGAAAAAAACAAAACAAAGAACAGACCAACATTGGCAAAAGAAATTGACTTGTGATGTGAGGTTTCGAGTGAGCATGGGATGACAATGCGTATAGCTGGGATTCCTGTTCTCGTTAGTTTAAACCCAAATATGCACTAATCTGTACTTGTAGTAGACCGCAATGTTGGATTTACATGTGTTGAACACGATTGAGGCAGGCGGGTCGAGCTTCTGGGTGTTCGGCCGGCCTGGTCCGCACGGGGAACAGGTGGATTTGGCGGAAAGGAGGAAGGGAAAAAAAGAATCACAAAAAGTTCCCAGGCAGGACGGCCAGAGCCCTGGTGTCTCTGCTCGCAAGACGTTCGGAGCGGACGTGTGGTGCCCGCTTCCGTCCCCACAGAGTTTTCCCAGGTGCCCAAAAAGGGGTAGCTCGCAGCGCTGGCGGGATGCTCTGCAGTTGGGAAGGGTCCAATGTGTCCTCGCCACCTCGTGGTGTGAGGTGGCCGCCCTGGCTGGGCCAGTCTTCGGCAAGTTGGTCGGACAAGACGAGCAACGCTCGTGGGTAGCTCGGAGCCTTTTTATGGCCAGGCGCAAAGGGGGTGGTCCCCCCTTCCTTTCCCACCACCTTCGGGACCAAAGGGAAGCTGGACCGCCTCTGAATGTTACTTTTCCATTTTAGGATTATTTTGTGGTTTAAACCCAGTGGAATAAAATATTAATTATTGTATTTAAGATAACAGGACCATTGTCACGGGCCCATCATCTTTAATCCCGGTAAAGAATGTTCAAGTGTATGTGATTGTTGAGAGCACTAATATTTGCAATGTGGCATTTGTGTTGTGTGGAGTGAAACATTTCATCCGATTCAGTTGACAACAGATTTGACATTAGACATTCAAATTTTGCAGAAATACAGTCACTAGTGGCGTTCATGTTCTTCAAATACTATATCACATTAGAGTCCAGTGAAGATTGTGATTAGTTAATCCGGGTTTGCAGTGCCTTTCCGCCACCTGTGGGTGTCGCTAGTGCTCCGTCCTTTGTCCCAGATGGGCAGGTGTCACGGAACACAGCAGGAAGGAGAAGTCTTTGTTGGTGAGCCTTTTCAGGCTGGCTGGTGGTGGAAGTTAATTAATTTAGCGTTCTGGTGCGAAACCAGTTGTTTGTGACTCAGCTTTGATGCTCCCTGGGCTTGTAATTCACTTAGCGTCCGCGTTCAACACCATGTGTCTGTGACTCCGCTTTGATGCTCCTTGGGCTTGTAATTCACTTAGCATCCGCGTTCGAAACCGGTTGTCTGTGTCTCCGCTTTGATGCTCCTTGGGCTTGTAATTCACTTAGCGTCCGCGTTCGAAACCATGTGTCTGTGACTATGATTTGATGCTTCTGGCTTGTAACTCACTTGGCGTCTGTGCGTCCATTACACAATATTACAGTTTTATTATTGAAAATAATTATTAAATTTAGAATTAGATTTTTTTTAAAAGCGTGATATTTTTTGCATCACAACTGCAAACTGCAAGTCTTCAACCACAATAATGAACTTATTAATCAATAGTGTTTTGTTAGTGTAAATTAAGGCATAGTGTTGCTATTGTATTAGATTATGTTAAATTGTGTCATAATGCTGTGGCCAGGCATTGTATGCAGTACATCAAGTAGTACAAACCCCAATTCCAAAGAAGCTGGGATGTTGCGTGAAATGTAAATAAAAACAGAATACAATGATTTTCAGATCATTTTCAACCTATATTCAATTGAATACAATACTAAGACAAGATATTAAATGTTAAAATTGATGAACATTTTTATTTTATTTTATTTATTTTCCCCCAAATATCCTGTAATTTGGAATTTAAGCAACATGTTCCAGAAAAGCTGGGACAGGCACAACAAAGACTGGGAAATGATCAGGAATGCTCAAAAGACACCTGTTTATAACATTACCCAGGTGAACAGGTTAATTGGAAACAGATGAGTTTAAACAGAGCATCCCTGAAAAGGCTCAGTTATTCACAAGCAAGGATGGAGCGAGGTTCACCACTTTGTGAACAACTGCGTGAGAAAGTAGTTCAACAAGTTAAGAATATACATTTCTCAACATACAATTGCAAGTAATTTAGGGATTTCATCATCTACGGTCCATAATATCATCAAAAGATTCAGAGAATCTGGAGAAATCAATGCACGTACGCAGTAAAGCCAAACACCAACATTGAATGCCTTTGATCCCTCAGGTGGCACTGCTTTAAAAACCGGCATCATTGTGTAAAAGGTATTGCCACGTGGGCTCAGGAACACTTCAGAAAACCATTGTCTGTTTATACAGTTCGTCTCTACGCCTCCAGTGTCTCTGCCCCTGAGCTCATCTGAATTGGACTGACGCCATTTGGAAAAGTGTGCTGTGGTCTGAGGAGTCCACATTTCATATTGTTTTTGGAAATCGTGGATCGTGGAAAAAATCTCCGGACCAAAGAGGAAAAGGACCACCAAAGGCCAGCATTAATGATCGTATGAGGGTGTGTTTGTGTCCATGACATGGGTAACTTGCACATCTGTGAAGGCACCATTAAGTCTGAACGGTAGATCCAGGTTTAGGAGAAACTTATGCTGTCATTCAAACAACTTCTTTTTTAGCGATGTCCCTGCTTATTTCAGCAAGACAATGCCATGCCACATTCTGCAAATGTCACCACAGCATGGTTTCATAGACAAAGAGTGCGAATACTATACTGGCCTGCCAGCAGTCAAGACCTGTCTCCCACTGAAAATGTGTGGTGCAGTACGAAGCGCAAAATACGACAACGGAGACCCCGAACTATTGAGCAACTGAAGTTGTACATCAAGCAATAATGGGAAAGAATTTCTCATACAAAGCTTCAACAATTAGTGCCCTTTGTTCCCAAATGCTTATTTAGTGCTGTTAAAAGGTAAGGTGATGTAACACAGTGGTAAACTTGTCCCAGTCCCAGCATTTTCGGCATGTGTTGCAGACATCACATTGAAAATGAGTGAATATTTTGCAAAAAAAAACAGTTTATCAGTTTGAACAATAAATAGCTTGTGTTTCGATTAAATATAAGTTGAAAGGATTTACAAATCATTGTATTTATTATTTTTATGTTTTACACAACGTCCCAACTTCATTGAAATTGGGGTTTGTATTTTGCATGGTCCAAATGACTAACAACCACCAACTAACAAATGCAATTCATGATGAAATCATCAACAAATTTCTGAATATTAAAAAATAAAATAAAATATGTCCACTAGAATCTTTGTTTTGCCAATTCATAGCCAGGTTTAATCCACCATGTTCACCCTCTTTTTGGATATGTTAACATGCTTGTACAAAAAGCACCAACATGCCTACAGGGATGTATTAGCCTTGTTTCAATTAACACGTATTGTGCTCCTCCTCCAATAACCACAAAAGCTGAATGGACGCAAAGCAAACAATGGCACAAAAGGATTGATTCTTTCCCTGTTGACCCTAAGCACATTACCTTCAGTTATTGCAGAACTGGAGGGTTATCTCAGCACCCCTTTATCCCTATGTCTCAGCTAGAATCTTACCACTGCAACATGGAGCCATTTATTTTTCAATTCATATTTCAATAATGGTTAATCAAGAAATGTCAACTGACACTGAGCCAGTGGTTCAGCACTTAGTGACACTAGTATGCACTTTTCATTCCACCCTACTACAATTCCTGCAGTTACCACCATTTATTTTCCTCCGAAAATATCAAATCATCTCTAGGTGTTCAATCTTCACATCTTCTATGACAGTCATCAGTGTGTGTTAAGAACAGCCCATCCATCCATCCGTTTTCCATCTGAGCTAATTTAACAGTCACACAACACTTTCTGACTGACACCATCTAAAACTGTTTCTATTCACAACTTCTGAGCAGTATTAGGCCTAAGGCCATAGTTAAGCCAGTATGTGGTTAGAGTGTATTATCACTATTAGCCCCCAAGCAAAGACTGAGCCCGTCTGTGGTTAGATTGTATTAACAGGGTTCTGCCTGACTTTAAAAGAGGCTCAACGTGACTGGAAAAAAAAATAAATGGAAATGTTCCCAGTGGGATAAGCAGTACAAAAGAAGCAATCCTGTTAGGGAGGTGACACCAGGATGGCAAACATGATTAAACAGCTCTGATGAATGCTAAAATAGCCTCAGATGCTGATATTATTTTCTATGCATCTTATAAAATGTACATAAAATAATATTAGCATCTTCTGTTCAAGGCAGCTATTAGTGTCATTGTGCTTTTGAGAATAAATTAGTTTGGGTAGTAGTAGAAGTACACGCGCACACACACACACACACACACATTCTCACATTTCTACATTTGTGAGGCCAACACTGAACTTGTACATTTGTGGGGTCCACCCTTTCCAGTGGTTCTACAGCTCTGAAAAAAATCAGGGGAAAAGAAAAAAAATCCCAATCACAAATATCTTTAATCTTCATTGGGTTTTCCATCAATTGTTGTCTAATTACTAAAATAGATTTAGTTGAGATACACCACTACTATTATTTCAACATCATCATGCAACTCATTATTGTAAAGATGATAATGTTGTGATATGAATGATTCAAACCATTTTTAGACCAACAGGTAGCTCAGTTACTACTGTGGCTGGCCTCAATCATGCTAATACTACGACTACTAATAATAATACTCAGACATTGATCTCATGCTCAACATATCCCAAACCATCAGAATCAGAATCATCTTTATTTGCCAAGTATGTCTAAAAAAACACACAAGGAATTTGTCTCCGGTAGTTGGAGCCACTCTAGTACGACAACAGACAGTCAATTTACAGAACACTTTGGAGACAGAAAGACATTGACAAAAAAAAAACAGCAGTAAAGGGTTGCTAGTTATCTGGTAATGCCGGTACATTTATTTTTTTTTTGACAATTGTGCAAAAAGATGCAGAGTCCTCTAGCACTTAGAGCAGTTCGAATGACTAATATTGCAATAGTCCGGTGCAATGACCATTGTGCAAAGGGCGCTGTGACTTCAAGGAGTGTATGGGGTTTAAAGTGACGAGTAGTGCGATAATCTGGGACAATGTTGGTTGTGCAAATGTTGCAGATACTCCTCAATCAGTGTGCAAATGGAGCAGATGCTACTCTGGCATGAGTGGCCAGTACATGCAAATAGTGCAGCATGGCGAGACATGGATAATTTTATGTCATACAGAACTCCAGATTACATTTGTAAATTAACTACAAAAAAAAATTCAAACATTCAAGTACATTATTAGTGTGTAGCAACTGGCAGAATCTAGCACTAAATTCTTCCAAAAACACAAAAGACATTCTGTGAACTACCGTTTGATTTATTTTTATCTGTAACGATGGCTAAACAAAACGGAACAATGCAAACACACACAACAAACATAACGTGTATTATACCCTTCTTTTCTGTTGTTTTGATTTGGTACTTGACTGTTCTCCAGTCTCTTGTTCCACATGTCAATTTCTGCGTCAATACATTGCTGGGACACACACACAAACACACAAACACATAGAGTTGACAAAACGGCCCCGATATAATGGATATCAGATAAAACGGACTTTCAGGACTGAACAGGGTCAAATAATAGTTTCCATTTGTCACTTAAACTGCCGTTGACAAAGTCTGTTAGTTCCAGAATTGGCCCCGGTTGTTTACTGGCACTGTGGCGCAATGCAGGCAGAGCATGGGACTGATGTATTTCTGAGTCACAGATATGTACAGTATACAAAAAAAAAAAAGATATATTTCCAAGACGTGCCTACGTGGAGGCCCATGTTGAATGTGGGGCTTTGACGTGGCAGTCATGTCATGATGGATATATCTATTGTCTATTGTACATAGACTCGCAGCGAAGAGAGTGAGAGAGCGGAATGGCGCCAGTGTTAACTCTGAGGAATACAAACAAAAGTCTCTGGAGTCTGGAACATGCTATTTTTGGTAGAGTAACTTGTTTTTCAAGCCGTTCGCCTTTGGCAACGGATTTGGAACTCAGAAGCACAGGACTTCCTCATGGCTCATGAAAGCATCTCGCCGATGATGAGTACTGTACGTCAACAATGTCGGCATGGCAAATTTGGATAAAATGTTAAACTTTCCAAATTTCAAGCTTTTATTTATATTTATTTACAATAACTTTGTACTGTACTAGCCATTCTAGGCCACAAAAAAAACCTACAAAACAATTTTGTTCCGTACAGTAAAAAAAAAAAAAAAAGCGCTTTAATTTAATGGACACTGCTATATTGGATGACCCCCCCGTGTCTATTAGTCCGTTATATCAAGTTTCCACTGTGTATTGTGTGTGTGTATATATATATATATATATATATATATATATATATATAAATGTTTGACCATATTGACAAATCTCATTTACAGTCAATCGCCCACATTTGTACGAGCACTAATTCAATGTATGCTTCCATCATGTACAGCTATTAAATTATCTACCCATTTCTTTCATACAAAGTGGCTTGCATTTCTTTAATAAAACTGTATAAACTTGTGATATACTGTGTATTGCGATGTGAAATAATACAGTGTTGCGAAAGTTCATTTTCAATGCAAACTAGTTCAAAGTTCAGCTCATTGTTGCAAAAATAAACCAGTTCATAGTTCTTTTTTCCCCAAATATGTTGCTGATGGGCTATTATCCTAAAAAATACTGGCATTTCATTTCCCCATTGTTGCCACCCATTCAGTCCTCACGAGTATCAGCTGCAAATTTCACCCTACAATCTCAAAAACATGAGGAAAAACCTGTTGCTTGAATGGTCTTTTTTTTAAATGGGGAATTAAAACAAAAACAGGACTTTTGTCCTTAATGTGTAACCAAAAACACACAACACAGTATGACAGGAAGGATGGCGAAAGGACATTGTTAACTTTGGTCACCGGGGCTCCCCTCTGGAGCCAGGCCTGGAGGTGGGGCTCAATGGCGAGCACCTGGTGGCCAGGTCTGCACCCATGGGGCCCGGCCGGGCACAGCTGGAAAATGCAACGTGGGCTAGCCTTCCCATAGGCTCACCACCTGTGGGAGGTGCCAAGGGGGTCGGGTGCTGTGTGAGGTGGGTGGCGTGAGCTGAGCGGTGGCCATAGACGGTGACTTTGGCGGTTCCGATCCCCGGCTACAGAATCTGGATTTAGGAATGTGGAATGTCACCTCTCTGGCAGGGAAAGAGCCTGAGCTGGTGTGCGAGGTCGAGAAATTACGACTGGACACAGTCGGCCTGACCTCCACACACAGCTTCGGCTCTGGTACTAGTCTTCACGAGAGGGGTTGGACTCTCTTCCACTCTAGAGCTGCCCACGATGAGTGACGCCGAGCAGGTGTGGGCATAGTCATTGCACCCCGGCTCGGTGCCTGTACGTTGGGGTTTACCCAGTAGACGAAAGGTAGCCTCCCCCCGCTTTCGGGTGGGAGAACGGGTCCTGACTTTTGTTTGTGCCTATGCACCAAACAGCAGTTCAGAGTACCCACACTTTTTGGAGTCCTTGGAAGGGGTGTTGGAGAGTGCTCCCGCTGGGGACTCCCTCATTCAGCTCGGGAACTTCAACGCTCACGTGGGCAATGACAGTGAGACCTAGAAGGGCCCCCTCGATTAGACCCCGAGTGATGTTCTTTTATTGGACTTCTGTGCTTGACATGGACTGTCCATAATAAACACCATGTTCAGAGATACGTAAGGATGTCCACATGTGCACTTGGCACCAGGACACCCAAGGCCGCAGTTCAATGATAAACTTTGTGGTCGTGTCATCGGACTTGTGGCCGCGTGTCTTGGACACTCGGGTGAAGAGAGGGGCGGAGCTGTCAACCGATTACCACATGGTGTTGAGTTGGCCCAGATGGTAGGGGAAGATACCAGTCCGACCTGGCAGACCCAAACGTATTGTAAGGATCTGCTGGGAACGTCTGGCAGAGTCCCCTGTCAGAAAGAGTTTCAACTCCCACTTTCAGCAGAACTTCACCCATGTTGAAGGGGAGGTGGTGGACATTGAGTCCGAGTGGACCATGTTCCCCTCGTCAATTGCAGAGGCCGACAACCAGAGGTGTGGTTATAAGGTGGTTGGTGCCTGTCATGGCGGTTATCCCGAACACGTTGGTGGACATCAGTGGTAAGGGATGCAGTCAAGCTGAGTTTGGGGACTCTGACGTGGGTTCCCCTATCTGTGGGGTTAAAGTCCTAGGTAAAAAAAAAAGTGGTTAAAAAGCTCATAGCTAGAAAGGCCCCATGGGTGGATGAGTTCCGTCTGGAGTTCCTGAATGGTCTGGATTTTGTCGGCCCGACACCTGTCTGCAACATCGCATTGGTTGTCAAACCAGGGTGGTGGTCGCCCTTTTTAAGAAGTGTCTATTCCAACTATAGAGGTATCACACTCTTCAGCCTCCCTGGTAAGGTCTAATCAGGGATTCTGGAGCGGAGGGTCTGTCAAGAAGTCAAATGTCATATTCAGGAGGACCAGTCTGGTTTTCGTCCTGTCCGTGGAACAGTGGAACAGCTCTCTACCCTCGGCATGGTCCTCGAGTAGCATGGGAGTTTGCTCAACCAGTCTACATGTGTTTTGTGTACTTGGAAAATGCGTTCGACCAAATCCCTCGGGGAGTCCTTTGGAGGGTGTTTCAGTAGTATGGGGTACCAGACCCCCTGATACAGGCTGTTCATTCCGGCAAGGCTGCCCTTTGTCACCATAAAAGTTATGGACAGAATTTCTAGGCGTAGCTGAGGCGTTGAGCGGGTCCGGTTTGGCAACGTCTGTATTACGTCTCACCTGGGATGAAAATCAGCACCTCCAAATCTGAGACCATGATCCTTAGTCAGCAAAGAGTGGAGTGAATGCCCTCTCCGGGTCGTGGAAGAGATCCTGCCCCAAATGGAGGAGTTCAAGTATCTCAGGGTCTTATTCACAAGTGAGGGAAGAATGGAGCGGGAGATCGACAGGCGGATCGGTGCAGCTTCTGCAGTGATCCAGACTGTATCTATTTGTCGTGGTGAAGAAGGAGCTGGGCCGAAAGGTAAAGCGCTCAATTTACCGATCGATTTATGTTCCTACCTTCACCCCTGGTCACGAGCTGTGGGTCGTGACAAAAAGAGCAGGATTGTGGATACAAGTGGCTGTAATGAGTTCTCCCTTAGAGATAGGGTGAGAAGCTCGGTCATCTGGGAGGCGCTCAGAGGCGAGCCGCTGCTCCTCCGTCTCGAGAAGAGCCAGATGAGGTGGGTCGGGCATCTGATTATGATGCTCCCGGACGCTTCCCTGGTGAAGTGTTCACGGCACGTCCCACCGGGAGGAGGCCCTGCGGACGACCCACGACACACCGGAGAGACCACGTCTCCCGGCTGGCCTGGGAACTTCTCGGGATCCCCCGGAAGAACTGGACGAAGTAGCTGGGGAGAGGGAATTCTAGGCTTCCCTGCTTCTGCTTTTGCCCCCGTGACCCGACCTTGGATAAGCGTCAGTAAATGGATGGATGGATGGATTTTTTATTCTAAGTTTGTTTGAATTTGCACTTTAGCGATTCCATTGTCGGAACTGTAAGCAAATATCCTAGCCAAAAGTTGACCAATGAAGATGAGGCTTACTAGCATTGGGTGTACAACAGGACAATATGGATGTTGTATATGTTAATTTAAAATTGTTTATAATCCATCATCCAAATTGTCATACAGTAATGTGTCAGGTTTTAAGTGAGCAAAGCACTTCAGCCCTTGTACTCAAATAAGGTTTCAATATGGTATAATATATATATATATACAGGTAGATTTGTGGAGTGTCCAGATTTCACCCAGGAGCCAAAGCTCTCAATTTATGATTCTAATTTATGTACTTTGATCATAAACTTTGGACAATGACTTAAAGAAGAAAAAAAATAAGTTGTGAGACTGAAAAAGTTCCTGCTTCAAGGTTGCTTGCTTTTAGATATATTGTAGGATGCTTAAACATTCTAAATGAGCTCAGGCTTTGGGTGAATAATTGAAACACTTATTTTATCATTTTACAAGCTTCAGGACAAATATTTAGTTAGAAGTGAACAGAGCATTACAACGCTAACTTTTTTGCCCTAGTACTGTTAAGACATAATTATGTGTTTGACAAAATTTGTTCCAATACCCCGACCCTGAGGTCAAAAAGGAAAGATTAAGACAGAAACCAAGTGCTGGAATTGTTGTATGAGAAAAGGTTCCGTCCGAGAGGGAACAGGTTGCTGATGGTGACATGATGATTTATGAGCTGCAGGGATTTTCATTGACCATACTGAGTTTTACATAAGCATTGAGCGTGAGAGAGAGAAGGAAAATTCGGAGCTTGTGACAGGAAATGGGATGGTGTTGGTTGTGAGGAATAAGGAAAAACAGTTTGAACATATTTTTCTACATTGATTAATTTCCGTCCATTGTTTCAAATATTTTCGTTTCTACCCATGTCACAACATGAGGTAACAGATCTACGCCAAAAGCAGATTACATTTGGATTTTGGCAGGTCTATTTTTTGGCAGTTTATAGCAAATCAGTAAAAGACAGTAAAAGGCATTTATTATATAGAAAATTAACTAAAAACAGTTTTAACGCAAAGTACTGCACATTTGTGACATTAAAAGGTAGTGAGCTTAAAGAAAATTTTTGCTCATCTGCCTCGACTCACATTTTAATTTACAACTCTTTCTTAATCCATAGGCTTCAATATGACGTCGCTCTACCCTTTGCAGCTATAACAGCTTCAACTCTTCTTGGAAGACTTTTAACAAGGTTTAGGAGTCTGTTCATGAGAAATGTTGATTTTGGATGAGAAGGCCTGTCTCTCAGTCTCCGCTCTAATACACCTCAAAGGTGTTTTATTGTGTTGAGGTCAGGACTCTTGTGTAGGCCATGCCAGTCAAGTTCATCTGCACCAAACTCTCTCATTCGTGTCTTTATGGACCTTGCTTTGTGCACTAGTCATGTTGAAATAGGAAGGTGCTACCACAAAGTTGGGATCATGGAATTGTCCAAAATCTCTTTGTATGCTGAACCATAAAAAAGGTTTTGTTAAAGCTGTGGACTGATGCCATATTGAACCCTATGGACAATATTTGGCTGCTTAGAATGTTTTACTTATAAAGGGCAACCCAATGAAAAGTGAGTGACTGACTATTTTTGGCAAAGGTTACAAAATGAACACAGAAGTCAAGGCAGTGTTTTAAATGAAATCCTGGATTTATCTCTGTTTAATTTTCACAACTTTGACAACTACCAACATGTTTCAGTAGAAAGCAGAAATATTTGATTGAAAGCTTTACTATATATTTTTTACATATCTGATCCAATGTTGACCTTAGAATGAGTTTTGACAACAAGATGTACTACCTGTAATATCTCCCGCACATAATGGCAGAGGTTGTGCTGATCTAGATTTCATTTCAGTCTCATAAGGCCTTTCCCGTTTGTAGAGATGTAACACAGAAGATGAAAAGATAACTGCAGTTTTTCGGGGACAGTTTTAGGTAATCAGAAATAGGGAACGAAATACTGCTCTACCTGCAGATGTGTGATCACCAATCTGTCAGTATGTGGCACAGTGTCAAATACTGTTATGGCGGATTGGCACTGCAGACTGAAAATACTTCCCTTCAAGTAGCAGTCAAATAACAAGAACGTCCAACCATAAAATGACTCTTCTTGGGTCGTTTTATTCACGTAAAACCAAATCGAACTGCTGAACATACAAACTGATGCCAACATAGTATATACACAATCAAGAAACATGCCAGCACACAATCAAAACTAGAGATCATCTTCAATTTGATTGCTGTTTATTTTACTTTACAAATACAAAATGTATACATATAGTTTGTACCATGTATCACTGTAGTGTTCTCTTTGGTAGTTGTTTCTTATGTTAACTTAATCGTGAATGGATACATTCTAAACTCTGAAATAGTTTTAACTCTCCACTGATCACTTACATTTATTCCCACTTGTGATAAAAATGTGTTGATTTCTCAAGTTAGAAAACCAACAAAGTCTTCCATTTAGTCCCCCTGATTATTATGTGTTATGATTGACAGGTGTATGATGGTGAGAACAGTTCATCTCGTCTCCTTGGGAACTTCACCCGGGAAGTTATGATGGGTCATATCATCAATAGTACCTCCAATCACTTGTGGCTGGAGTTCAACAGCAACGCCTCTGGAACAAATCAGGGCTTTCACCTCACGTACACAAGTAAGTTAAAAAGTGATTTAAGGTCTATTGGTACAGTATAGTGGTCATAAAATATGTGCCTTATTACAAAACACACCAGATTTTTGTTTTATCTTTTCAAGAAACATTTCCCAGTATGAGCCATGCTTTGCACAAAAGAGCTCTCAGAATACCTACAATTAAGAAATAATAACTTGGCTAAACCTGGAAAGGGTAAAAAGCAAATTTAATTTTATGAACAAGTGTCGAAGAGGGAAAAAAGGTGGTGGTATTGCTGTTATTTTAAGCCATTATTCCAATATAAAGAAATGATGCTGGCTGATTTGAGCTCTTTTGAATATCGCTGTTTTTTAGTTAAAGGTGACCCAGAGGTTATTGTTTTAATAATAATAGAACATTTATGGAGGATTTTTCAGAACTGCTGTCAGATATTTGCACTGACTCCAACTATTTTGTCATAACGGGGCACTTTAACATTCATGTTGAAAATAACATGGGGGGGGAAAAATCTAAAGAACTCTCTGCTATACTGGACACATTTGACCTCTCTCCACATATTAAGAGTCCAACCCACACTCAAGGTCACATCTTAGACCCAGTCATCTCGAAGGATGTTGAAATTCTATCAGTTGACACGAAGGATATGGCTATTTCTGACCATTTTTGTGTATTCTTTGAATTACAGATTCTCCCAAAAGTTCAGACAACCTCTACTGTATGTCTATTAATAAAAGGTACATAAATGAGAGTCCTTCCACTAAGTTTATGGAGACCTTAGCTGTGTCACACCCTGTGAATGCTGAGACGGTTGATGAACTTTTAGATAATTTCACCTGGAAATTCTCAAATGTCATGAATGCTGTCACTCCTATTAAAACTAAGACAATCTTGAGGCGACCTAAAACACAGTGGAGGAGCACAATGATGGTAAAGACCTCTAAATCAAAGTTTAGGAAAGCAGAACGTAAGTGGAGAAAAACTAAACTCCAAATTGACAATGACCTCTACAGACAAAGTCTTTGTAATTTTAACCAAGAGTTAGTTAGGTCTAGACAGCAACATTTTTCTGAAATCCATCCATCCATTTTCTGAGCCGCTTCTCCTCACTAGAGTCGCAGGCGTGCTGGAGCCTTTTCTGAAATCATCAGTAAGAACTTCAACAATATTTGCACTCTGTTTTGTGTGGTTGACAAGCTCACAACCCCCCCCCCCCCCCCCCCCCCCCGAATCAGATAGCTCCAGAACACCTAACAGCAGATAAATGCAATGAATTTGTTATTTTAGTGAAAAAATACAATCCATCAGGTTAAATATCAGCACAAATCAGCAAAATGATAAAAGGATACTACATCTGAAGCGAATCAGGAATAACCTTGTCAGAATTTGATACAGTTGACCAAAAAACGATAGAGAAAATGGTTCATCAGCTGAAATCATCAATGAGCTGTCTTGACTCAATACCATCTGACTTTTTCAAAGCTATTGCAAAGTCTGTACTAGCTGATTTGCAGCAAATAATCAATTGCTCACTTCAGTCAGGCAAGTTTCCTAAAGCTCTTAAAGTATCTCCCATTAAGCCTCTTCTAAAAAAATAGAACGCTGGACGGTTCTTGAACTTTAAATGGACTTTTTTGACAAATTTAAATCAGGTTTCCAAACTCATCACAGTCCAGAATCTGCTAAATTATATAAGGTTGTATACTGAAGAAGAAAAAGAATCGCCTTTTATTGTCATGAACATGCATGCGTGCACACGAAATTTGTTCTCTGCATTTTACCCATCACAGTGAACACACTGGAGCAGGGGGCAGCTGAAGCACCCGGGGAACATTTCAGGGTATCAGTGTCTTGCTCAAGGACACCACAGCCATGAGTCCAGGGGATGTTGGTGGATGGTCCAGTCGGGGTCTTGAACCTAGGTCCCCCATGATGGCAGCCGATGATCTTAACCATAGGGCCACGGCTTGGGAAAGGTGTCAATTCTGGTCTTGTTGGATCTCAGTGTGACTTGATACAGTAGATCATAATATACTGCTGAACAGGTTGGAAACATGGGTAGGACTAAATGGAACAGTCCTTAAATGGTTCATGTCATACCTGGAGGAAAGGAGTTATTTTGTAACCATTGGAAGTGTTCAATCTCATTGAATAGCAATGACCTATGGTGTCCCTCAAGGGTCAGTTCTTGGACCCCTCCTGTTCAGCCTGTATATGCTACCCTTGGGTCAAATTCTTCAGAACTTTAATTTTGACTATCATAGCTATGCAGATGACACACAGTTATATCTTGCAGTGTCTCCAGATGACTACAGTTCAATTGAGGTGTTGTGTCACTGTCTAAAACAGATAACTGGATGAGCCAAAACTTTCTTCAATTAAACCACAACGAAACTGATAATTGTTTTTGCCAATAAAGAAAAGAGGATTGCTCCTAGTAAATACCTGGAGTCACTCGCTTTAAACAACAAAGACCAAGTCCGAAAACCTTGGTGTTCTGTTAGATTACGACCTGACTTTCAACAGTCATATCAAATCAATGACAAAAACTTCCTCCTACCATCTGAAGAACATATCCAGAGTAAATCACATTGAGTTACCTTGTGTATGAAATGTGCTATATAAATCATTGCATTGCTTTGCTTTAAAGTCTTTACACTGGTTCCCAGTCAACTTTAGAATAGATTTTAAAGTTCTGCTACTGGTCTATAAATCACTAAATGGTTTAGGTTCTGAATACATGAAATAAATGCTCATGGAATATAAACCCAAAAGGGCTCTGAGATTGACAGACTCAGGTCAAATAGTGGAGCACGAAAGCAAACATGGTGAAGCAGCATTTAGCTATTATGCCGCACACAAATGGAATAAGTTGCCAACAGAAGTGACGTCAGCCGTAAGTGTGAATGCTTTTACGTCCAGGTTAAAAACTCTAGCATTTCCACTTTTAAATATTTCTGGCACTGTATGCTGTTTTAATTGTACTCAAAAAAAATTCTTTGTTTTAAATGTTTATAAGCTGTTTTTTTTCCCCATTTGTTTTTAAATGCTTTTAATCATGTAAAGCAAATTGCGTTACCTTGTGTATGAAATGCACTATATAATTAAATTTGCTTTGCTTTTGCTTTGCTTTAAAAAAAATTATATCTCTGTAAGCCTTGATGTTCATCTGTCCATAGTGAAACAGATTGTCTATAAATGGAGAAAGTTTAGCACTATGGCTACCTTCCCATGGAATGGCCTTTGTGTTAAAAGAGATACAAATCCTAGTGTCGTCCGTAGACTTGACATCTCTGACACAGACTTCTCTGGCAGATTCCAATATCTCTGGTGACAAATCTGCAATACGTACAATATTAAACAAGAATGTAAGTTATTAGACACCATGGAGGAAACCACTGCTAACAATGCTACAAGTTTGACCTTTGCAAAAGAGTGCTTTTGGATGTTCCACAGTGCTACTGGCAAACTCCCTCAGGGCCTGCTTATCACTATCATTGGTGGAAAATATAATTCAGTTTATCAAAACAATTTTACAGGAGTCGGTGGACAACTGCTTAGCACATCCGCCTCACCGTTCTGAGGATCCGGGTTCAAATCCGGCCTCGCCTGTGTGGGTTTTGCATGTTCTTCCTGTGCCTGCGTGGGTTTTCTCCGGGTACTCAGGTTTCCTCCCACATCCCAAAACCATACACGGTAGGTTACCGTAATTTCTCGTGTATAATGCGCAACCCCAAAGTTGACCTCAAAATTCTGGAAAACCATTCTACCTATGTACAATGCATTTTTACAATGCATGATTTTGCTTCTACCCATATAATCAAAACATTAAGTATTTTTTCAAAGAATTATTCTGAAGTTCAGCACTTTATTTGAACACTTTAATACTTTTTTCATTTCCTTGCTCTTATTTTGAAATTCACAGCCTTACTTTTATTTAGTAAATGAGAAAACACACAGTTGTGCTCATCTGTTTGATTACCCAGGCAGAATTTGTAAGATGGGTACGGTTCTTCAAAGAAAATATGAAGGGCTTGGCGAAACACACTTTATTTTATTTTAATGGGATTCTAATTCAACTGTCAAGCATTTCAGAAAAGCATTATCATTAAACAAAACATAACCATAAAGAAATTAATGATGGTGTTGTTCACTCAAATTTAAAAAAAACAATATTTCACAAATTCTGCCAGGCTATGTAAACTTAAGAGCAGATACAGTATATGTAGTCATACGTACCGCTGTCTTTTTGGAATGAAAGTGTAGGCTACACCCTTTTCATAACCTCTAGGTGGCGGTGACATTGGAATGAAAGTGTACAGATTTTTCATAACCGCTAGATGGCGGCAAACATTTATAAAATGTGAAAGCTTTTTCATTTTCCCTTTTACCTCTGTATAATGCGCACTATTGACTTTTGACAATTTTCTTGGGGAAAAAAAAGGTGCATTATACACAAGAAATTACAGTAATTGAAGACTCTAAATTGTCGGTAGGTATGAATGTGAGTGTGAATGGTTGTTTGTTTATATGTGCCCTGGAATTGGCTGGTGACCAGTTTAGGGTGTACTCCGTCTCCCGCCTGCAGTTAGCTGGGATAGGCCCCAGCATACCCGCGACCCTAGTGAGGATAAGCAGTGTAGAAAATGGATGGATGGACTGAAGGGCCTCTGTCTGCGAATTGAAACCCAACAAAATATACATGATGCAACAATAGGATGGCCCAAAAGACAGAAGTAGCTCAACAACAGAATGGCTTCAACAGAAGAAAATACACCTTCTGGATTGGCTGAGTCAGGGCCCTGACTTCCTCAACCTAATTTAGATGCTGCGGCATCAACTCAAGAGTGCAATTCACGTCAAATATTCCAAGGATGTTGCTGAAGTGAAACTGTTTCATGAAAAGGAATGGTCCAAATTTCCTCCGGACTGGTGTGCTGGTCTGCTCTACAATGACAAGAAATGTTTGGTTAAGTTCATTTTTGCCAAAGAAGGTTCAGCAAGTATTTAAATCCAATGGTTCACATACTTTTTCCACCCAGTACTGCAATGTTTATATGCTGTGTTATGTAAAAACACAAAGACATATCATGGTAATTGTTTGTGGGGTATTTAAAAAAAACCTTTGTCTTAGTTGTGACTTAGATGAAGATCAGCTCACATTTTATGACAAATCTGTGCAAAAATCCAGTTGATTTCAAGGGGTTCACTTACTTTTTCTTGCTACTGTGTGCAGTACATAGATGTAGCTTCAAATTATAACATTTCACTGTCATTGTTGTTACTCAAAAAATGTACAATGATGATATTTGTGTAAAACTGCTTTAAGAAAGTCCTTTTTCCTCTCAAAAACATTGGGAAGTAGATGATTAGTTATTGGGTAAGCTTGCTTGGTCAAGTAATTCCTTTTACTGTTACAGCACAAACAGAAATGTGACATGTACTATAAATCTCTTGAATAGACTCTTTCACAGTCAGCAAAACACTAATTTCTTACACTTCTGACAGGCGAAAAGAGTCTTGCGCTCAGATTTCCAAGCAATTTCTGCTGAGGGTTGAACCCAAAGTGTAAGAGTAGTGAGCTGCCACAAAAAAATTTATTCTTGAAACACAGCCACATGTTTAATGGATTTTAAGACCGCATATCAAGAGGGCAAGACCAGCTGCTATTTTAGTCAAGGCGACTATTAGGAAAACTATTACTGCATAACAAAAAAAAAATGGTAAAACAATCACCAATGATGGGTGAATAGTTAATCAAATACGTAGGTGAAGTGGCTGGCAGACTAGGCTGAATAGAAATAATTAGGGCACCCATGGTGCTCTGGAGCAAGGTGCCAAAACTCTAGTCTAAACCTTCTGCCTCTCTGCTCTAGTGATGCACTATTGTGATGGGTTAAATGCAGAAGAGCCATTTTGTGAATATCTACAGTACATAGAATCAATTTCATGACAGTAAAGATGATAAAGAATGTTTTTGACAATTATGTACATACCTTTAGCACTATATATATATATATATATATATATATATATATATATATATATATATATATATATATAGCTTCAGAACATACCTATACCTTGGGTCTGGAAAAGGTACTTCCAGTTACAATAGAATTATGGAGTAATGATCTCAATTGGATACATTAATGTGGATTGTAACTTAAGAAAGTAATTGATACCTCTAAACCTCGACCTGATCTCTCTCAAAATGTTGTAGTTGTTGCTGAAAAATGTGTGTTTTTACTTTTTAGCCATTCTCTTTACATTGTCTCTTCTAGGTTTTGACCTGGTACGGTGTGAAGAGCCTGGTATCCCTAGTTATGGCTACAAGATCCAAGACGATGGCCATTATGCCAACACATTTGTCCTTTACTCCTGCAACCCTGGCTACAGTCTCCATGGTAGTAGTACATTGACCTGTCTAAGTGGGGACAGGCGTGTCTGGGACAAACCACTTCCATCCTGTATAGGTTTGTATGCCAATGAAGATTTCAGTCTATGAGTACCCCCCTACCTTTTACCCTTTCACACATTTCAGCAATTTAGCTAAATGTATTGCTGGAGATCAGTCAGTAAAAACAATAATTTATCACAAATTGTTAACTTTTGATGAAACATTTAAGTGCTATCGGTATCGGCAGCATCATTCCTGATACCAGGCAATGTTGACTTGCGTATAGTTCCAAATACACTTCTCCAACATTCACTTGATATACTACTCCAACCAACAGTTCGCTTTGATGTTGGTTTCCATCTTAACTCAAAGCAATAGAAACACTTCAGTAAGTGTCTGATTGAAGCTACTTAAATACTCAACAAAATATCCCTTCGAAAAAATGCATGCAGCATTTTCTTTATGGAAACCTGTTTCTAAATGGATACATATGCAAATGATTGGTATATAAAGACAACAAAATTATGTTGTTAATTGTATTTGTCTAACTCGCCTGTAGTAATGACTTAAGACAGTTATTTAAACAGATGTACATAATGTTTTTGATAAAAGAGAAAAGAAACGTATATCACCACACACAAACACACACACAAATGATTTCTTACATATGACGTAATGTTTTGTATGTCATTTTTATTCTCTTAAAAGATAATTAGAAAATTATATGGCCTTTTAGTTCAGCTCATAAGAAATTATATGTTAAATTTTCATCAGTACAGTGGGACCTCTGTTGTCTTGATTAATCTGTTCCAGAAAGTATGACTAAAGCTGAGTCATACGAAAACAAAAAAAATATTTCCCATAGGAAATAATGTAAATTCAGTTAATCAATTCCAGACATCCAAAAATATTCACAATTATTTAATTTTTTTCTCTCAGACGATAACTACCGGTAGTAAATGTTAATGACTCATGAAGTGCATAAATGAACATGTAACATTACTTTTACCTTTACTGAAGACTTGACGGTGTATGGAAGATGGTGAAGAGCAGAGAGAGAGGAGCCATTTTCGTACTTTACTACTAGTTCTTTCTTGAGTTCTATCCTGTTTTCTCTACTTCTTTATCAGATGGCTGGTTCTCTGAAATTTGGTGTATTGTTTAAAAAGGAGCGGCACGGTGGGCGACTGGTTAGAGCGTCAGCCTCACAGTTCTGAGGACCCGGGTTCAATCCCCGGCCCCGCCTGTGTGGAGTTTGCATGTTCTCCCCGTGCCTGCGTGGGTTTTCTCCGGGCACTCCGGTTTCCTCCCACATCCCAAAAACATGCATGAATTGGAGACTCTAAATTGCCCGTAGGCATGACTGTGAGTGCGAATGGTTGTTTGTTCCTATGTGCCCTGCGATTGGCTGGCAACCAGTTCAGGGTGTACCCCGCCTCCTGCCCGATGACAGCTGGGATAGGCTCCAGCACGCCCGCGACCCTAGTGAGGAGAAGCGGCTCAGAAAATGGATGGATGGATGTTTAAAAAGGGTTCAACAGATGGTAAGTCGTATTCCACAATGCAAGCTTTTATTAACAACTGAAGGCATAACAACATCAGTGTAACCCATCCTGTCAAAAGTCAGGCCTTCAAAGTAAAAGCACACCAGTATCATACCAGGAAATAACAGTTTCACCGCACTTTCTTTGGCCCCATGTTGTCCTTTTTGATAGCCACACTCAAACAATTATGTGCTTCTTTATTGAGTGTGACTGCTAAATAAGCCACCATGGGGCCAAAGAAAGTGTGATGAAACTGTTTTACACCGCCTGCTTTTATTTTGAAGACTTGATATTTGACAGGATGTGTTACGCCGATATTGCCTGAGTGTTGCAGAGCAGAGCGGGAGGGTTATTATTGCCTTGAGTTGCATTTTTAAGTAAGCCTTACAAATTTGTTGAACCCTATTACACAACTTACGAAATGCTTCGAAATGCTATGAAATTAACACACAGGTTAAAGGTCAGTCGACGTGAAACAAAGGCAAACTGAGTCACACAAGCACATGGCCTGGCACATCGATTCCGGTAAATCTTTTTTTTTTTTTTGTACGAAAACTGAGCGGATGTACGCAAACCGGGACCAAATTTTGGCGTAAAAGTCCTCGAAACCCGAATCATACGAAAGCCGAGGTTATAATAAGGGGCAAACTGACTGTTTTATTTGGCTCATTCAGCTCGTAACTAGCTTCTCAGACCAGTGACTTTGACAACTTACAGTAAGAAAAACAGGATGTTGTCGTGCTCTTTCAATCTACAGGCTTTATTGTGTCCTTCTCAGCAGCGAACATGAACACCCGCCATCAAAGCATATGAATTAACATTACTGGCACCTTCGGCTTGCCAAGCTGGCCTCTCCGGCTACATACAACTTGTCCACACCTCACCTGGCTGTGCACACTTCCGCCTTCTTCCCTTCTTGTGCACGTCACACAAAGCTCACACACTCACTCAAAACATGTGCTGTCCAAGATAAATACCATCAGGTATGGTATCGCACTCATGAATTAAAGCGACATATTTGAGTTTGTAAGTAGGCTGTGGTCGTCGCCCCTGGAATGCAAAATACTGGCCTTTAGTAGGTTTCATGTCCAAGGCAACCACAAGCCAAAAGGGACTTGGGTACCAAAGGGTACCAAAGCATCCAAGGACTGTCACTGTGAATTTGCATTCTTCCCTCTATCAAGTGGCCGCAGGGCTTGTGCTTTTATGCGGAACCAAATACTGCCCTGCCAAGACCAAATGTCAGCCACTGACCCATGTTTGCTTGTCTGATATTGTTCTCCTGATAAAGCACTTTGACCACATGCTCCCTACCCATGCTATTGTGGAGGACTGAGTTTTTTTGTGATATATATCATTCCTACGTGCTCTAGCTCTGACACAGACCTCCCTTACTGCTGGAGTGATGCCTAGCTCTTGAACTCTACCTTCACCACAACAGCACTTGGCATTCAAAGCTTGGAACATCCCCTTAACCAAGCCTGACTTGCGCATTCCCAGTTTTTGGAGGAAGGCAGGGACAGACTACACACGTTTTGTCCATCATTTCTGGCCAGATGTTTAGGCCTGAAGCGAAGCAAGCATCGGAACACGGTGCGGAAATAACCGAGTCGGACACCAGTGTGCCCACCAGCTTTTATGAAGCCAAGACACTGAGCATTTTTTATTTTTTATTTTTGAATCCCTTGACTGCAAAAATCTCTGTGTTTAACACGGCTCCTGCGCACCATGCTCTCAGTGCCCCATCAACACATCGCCATTTGGGGTTCTACTCATCTTAACCTGTGGATCAGAATGTGCTGGCACAGATACTTACTGATCTATGATTCATATCTTACATTGTCCAAGATGGGTATCTACTACAGTGCCTAACAGGGACACGTCATTGATCCTGGAATTATTCCTACTGTTAAAAAAAAAAAAAAATAAATAAAAAAGTGTGAAAATGTGAACCATCAGTATTGCTTGTGCCATTTGTAGTCAAGATGAAATCAGAGCCAGAGATTCTACTGCACATATGTCAAACTCAGGCCCGGGTGCCAAATTTGGCCCGCGATGTAATTATATTTGGCCCGCAAGACCGTATCAAATCTGGATTAGAGCTGGCCCGCCAGTATATAGCACATGCGCCACTAATATTACAAATCCCAGAATGCTTTGCTCGTGTGTTGGCCCATCAGTCTAGACCGGTGAGCGCCCCTTCGCTTTCTGTTGCAGTCATTAGCAACTATGCTACCAGTCTCCTCGAGCAAATTTACACTACCCCCTCCTGAAAATGGCCAAACGAAAGATGGAAAACAGTTAACTTCCAAGACAGGTGGGAGGCAGATTGTCTGTTCACTAAAGTAAAAGACAGACCTGTTTGTGTGTGCAGAGCAACGCGGCTGTAACAAAGAATATATTTTTTTAATGCCCTTTATCAACTCCTAGGCAGGGACTGTTAATAGTTAGAAGTTTGGATTTCTATTGAAGGACATTCTTATTTTTCTGGGTTGTTTTGTTGTTGGCCTTTGAAAAAAGATTTACATCGAAAAGAGAGGTAGTTGGAGACAGATAAATAGAAGATGGAGAGAGAAGAATTCATGTTATCTATTTATATACAAAACAGCAAACAAATACCACTGATGTCTGTTATCGCAAATTTGATTTCTCGTGTTTATAATATTAAAGTTTGTTTATTGCAGATTCAGTTTTTAAGCAAAATTTAAGTTTGTTGTCATATGATAAACTTTAACGCTACATTTCTGGAGAGAAGGGAAACATGCACATCGCAGTGATTTTTCATTAAATATTGAGTTTGGCCTGCGACGTTGTCCCAATTTTTTATTTTGGCCAACCATGAATTTGAGTTTGATACCCCTGTTCTACTGGAACATTTTGTTGACTGCTGTAAAATAAGTATAATTTAGTATCAGGTCACTTCTATGCCCCAGGTCAGACATAATTTGGTCATCAGGAATCCCATCGAGAAATATCCCCTTCTTGTCTAAGTTCAAAGAGTCAGCTTGGTAAATATTCAGTTTAACTTGACTTTAATATGTGGCTGTGCATATTCAACAAATGAAAGTCTTTAAGTATTCTTACATTGTAGGGATTGTGTGGGCTTCTGGAACATTTTAATTTGTAATTCCCCTATGTTGAACCAAACATTGTCTCTCTCTAACCCGCTTGCACACCTGAGCTTCCAGAGGCAGGACATGGCCTGATTTGGTTTCTAATAGAAACTACAAAGAATCTATGTGTATGCATACACTTTTTGTGTTTGTAGGTGTGTGTTTGTCTCTCTGTTTCATCATAGTCCAGCATTAATTTGCAGCAGCTTTGGTGCTGTCTTATTTCAGGTAATCCAGCAACCAGGAGAATACTTGCTGGCAGGTACCTGGGCTAAATACCTTTGCATCTGCCTCCTTTGTCACTCTTTTGGAACATTTTTCACTTTACATTTATGTTTGTCTCACTCCCTCTCTGTCTGGCTCAGTAAAATTGTTGATTTTACTGCCATGTAGATGAGGTGGTTTTGCCCAGAACAATTTCTATACTGTCCCTATTCCACATCTTTCCCCAAACTGATGTGGTCTTCTTCACCATACTCATTTTGGGAAACTGTTATTTACTGGATAGGTGTGGGCTTGTCATTCTCCCTTTCCATTTCTGTATTGGGAGGCAGTCAAGTTGAAGCAATAATGTAGGTTGATTTACTGAACGCATCGTGGTTCCTCTAAAGAAAATAAATACCTAGATACATATTAAGTTCTTTCTTAACCAAGCTGTTTTCTAATCACAAGAGATATGTTGCAATGGCTCCTCTAATAACATTCTGTCCTTTTCTTGCTACTATATTGGACAATTTAGTGCAAAGAAAAAAAGCACGATATGCCGGACATCTCTTATGTATTAAGCGTTAATTTATTCATGAATTCTTAGCACTCCTGGGAGATCCTTAGAAGTAAAACAAATACTCTACAGGAACTTTGGCAATACAAGGTTGATTTTACGAGTCAAGCCTTTCCATACTGTTCATTTATTTCAACCGTCATACCTTTTGGTAATATACAGACAAATAGAGAAGAAACCGCTTATTGAGTTGAGCAGCTTAGTATGGCAAAAGAAGACTAGAACACTACAATTATTGATACCAGTAATCACGTGGACACAATAATGAGAGTCAATGTTAAAAGTACGACGATTTATAGGCTTATTGTCATTGTGAAGTAATCTTATAACAGCTAATGTTTGTTCACGACATTTCAAAGATCTTCAATGAAATTTATAGCTGAAACAGTAGTAAGTCAGCAACTGCATCTGCAAAGTTTGTTTACTATAATTCAATGCAACAGTTAGTGGTTTATAAGTTTAATTTTCTTCTATAAAACAAATGGAAGCAAAAGTCCGCAGTAACTGTAAATCGTACAGTAGGTTATACAAGCAGTGTTTGACAATGTCACCGTCTTGTGTCCTTGCAGCGGAGTGTGGAGGTCACATAACTGGAGCAGTGTCTGGACGAATTCTGTCTCCGGGATACCCTGCCCCATACGACAACAATCTCCACTGTACCTGGACTATAGAGGCGGATACTGGCAAGACTATCAGGTAACTAGTAACATGAAGTTAGTAAGTCGTAAGAATCATAACATTTTAAAATTAAGTGAATCACAGTTAATATTAAAAACATTATAACTTCCAGTGAATATTCTATATTCTACACACACTCTTCCTCTGTTCACATTATTTGTTCAAATGAGTCCTTCAGGTGTTTAAAAAAAAAGCCAAAATCCAGAAAAAGCAAAGATGAAGCAAACTTGCAGATCTTTTATTATTATTTTTTATTTCCTTCTCAGTCTCCACTTCATCGTCTTTGACACTGAGATCGACCATGACATCATTAGAGTTTGGGATGGACCGTCTGGGCCATCGGATGTCGGGATCCTTTTGAAAGAATGGTCCGGTCCAACCTTACCTGAAGATATCCATTCGACTTTCAACATACTTACACTTCAGTTTGATGCTGACTACTTTATCAGCAAGCAAGGTTTTTCCATCCAGTTTTCCAGTGAGTGTGCTCGCCTTCTTTTCTTTAATGTTAAATAACAATATCAATGACTGACTTAAAAAAATGTGACAAGCCACCCTTCTATGGTGCTCAACATTGAACAATATATGTGAAAGCGATAAAAAGTTAATTGTTTAATTATCAATGAAATGATATAAACAACACCCACATTTTTTTTAATCACATTCATAACCTCATACTTAAATGAATACAGTATTTAATTGGGTTTCCTCTTTTTTTTAAATCAAATCATTCAGTTTCATTCATTACCAGCGCCATGGGACACGTGCATATGGTACATTTGGAGAACTCTGATTATAAGAGTTATTTACTCGTGTATCAAAACTCCTCCAAAGAGCTAATACATACAGCCCAAAATTATTCATGCCATGCCCAAATTTCGAAACATGAATTTGTGAAATCCTCTGTCTGGAAAGGCCCACAAATAGTCAACATACTTCTAAGAAGTTGTGTTAATGAAGTACTGTACATTTTCATTGTCCATCCATCCATTTTCTGAGCCGCTTCTCCTCACCAGGGTCGCGGGCGTGCTGGAGCCTATCCCAGCTGTCATCGGGCAGGAGGCGGGGTACACCCTGAACTGGTTGCCAGCCAATCGCAGGGCACATAGAAACTAACAACCATTCGCACTCACAGTCATGCCTATGGGCAATTTAGAGTCTCCAATTAATGCATGTTTTTGGGATGTGGGAGGAAACCGGAGTGCCCGGAGAAAACCCACGCAGGCACGGGGAGAACATGCAAACTCCACACAGGCGGGGACGGGGATTGAACCCCGCACCTCAGAACTGTGAGGCTGACGCTCTAACCAGTCGGCCACCGTGCCGCCTACATTTTCATTGTTTTTTTACTTTTTTGAAAATGATACATATCTCTGACAATTTTGCGGAAAGACCATCTTTTACACCATGGAACAAACAATGTATGACTTGCCTTCATGAAAAAGTCTAGCCTGTGCAATAACTTGCTCTTTCAGTGCAGTGATGGCCTTTGCTGTTATGAGCCACTCAACCCGAAAATGTCTCTGCCCCATCCTTTTAGAATCATCATCCGTGTCTCTGAAATCCACTGTGGCAGCAAAAATCAATCACAAGCACACCGAATAAGAAAGTAGATGCGCCGTCATGACCATGTACCTTTAGCGCTCGTTTCACTCGCATAAACACGCACACACACTGTTTTGTGTTCTGAAATCTAAACATAAGCTCAGTGTTTAGTGACAACACACTCGGAAGGTTATGTTTTATAATTAAACATTCACCCTTGGTCTCATCCATCCCAGGTGTGTACCATCCTAACTTCCATCCTTCTCCTCACTAGGGTCGCGGGCGTGCTGGAGCCTATCCCAGCTATCATCGGGCAGGAGGCAGGGTACACCCTGAACTGGTTGCCAGCCAATCGCAGGGCACATATAAACAAATAACCATTTGTACTCACATTCACACCTACGGGCAATTTAGAGTTGTCAATTAACCTACCATGCATGTTTTTGAGATGTGGGAGGAAACCGGAGTGCCCGGAGAAAACCCACGCAGGCACGGGGAGAACATGCAAACTCCACACAGGCGGGGTCGGGGATTGAACCCTGGTCCTCAGAACTGTGAGGCAGACCCTCTAACCAGTCGTCCACCATTTCACACATTCTAACTTTATTATTATTATTTTCTTTTTGTTATCCCTTTGTAAATAAGCCCTAATGTCAGTCCCATGTGAGGGTGCGAAGGACATAACTGTTCCCCCATGGCGTTTTCTAATCTGTTCAAAGAAATACCGTAATTACTCGTGTACAATGTGAATTTTTTTTTCAAAAGTCAATAGTGCGCATTATGCATAGGTATAATGAAAAACACTTTTAAGTTTTATAAATGTATGCCGCCATCTAGAGGTTATGAAAAAGCTGCACACTTTCATTCCAATATACCATTGCCACCTAGAGGTTATAAGAAAGGTGTAAACATTCATTCTAATATGGCACCGCCACCTAGAGGTTATGAAAAATGTGTAACCTACACTTTCATTCCAATATGACAGGGGTACGAATGACTGCATATATGTACAGTTGTGCTCATAAGTTTACATACCCTGGCAGAATTTGTGAAGGATACGACTGATGAAGTTTAAATACGACTGATGAAGGTACAACAACCATCCTTAATTTCTTTGTGGTTATGATTTGTTTAATGATAATACTTTTCTGTAATTTTTGCAAGTTGAAAGTTTCATTTGAATCCCATTAAAATAAAATTAAATGTGTTTCGCCTGGCCCTTCACGTTTTCTTTAAATAATTGTACACATCTTACAAATTCTGCCTGGGTAATCAAACATATGACCACAACTGTGTGTTTTCTCATTTAATAAATAAAAGTAGGGATATGAATTTCAAAATAAGAGAATACAAATACAAAGAAAATATTACATGTTAAAATAAAGTGCTTAACTTCAGAATAATTATTTGAAAATACTAACAAAATACAGATAATACTTCATGTTTTGATCATATTGGTAGAAGCAAAATCATGCATTGTAAAAACGCATTATACATAGGTAGAAGGGTTTTCCAGTATTTTCATGTCAAGTTTCAGGGTGCGTATTATACATGGGTGCACATTATACATGAGAAATTACGGTACATCAACTGCTTTCCTAGTATAGTTCTCACACACGACTTACTCTATGCATACAATGAGACGTAATACCTGTTATCTGTGAGGTTAAAGCATATAACCGTCACGTGAACTCTCAACCAAAAGGAGTTAGAACCAAATTACCTGTAGATGTGCTAGAGGGATTTATCTGCATGCTTTCTTTTTTTTCCTGAAAAGAAAAATAAAGACTTAGTTCACTTGAGACAGATTTAAGCTTGAGTAAATGGGTGATGAAATGTCTGCGGCAAATTGGTATAATTGTTGATAGATCCGCATTGTTATGAACCAACATCATCTGCCAGGCCATTACTCTGGGCCAATCCACAGGGGATTGTAGGTGAAAGGCTGTTAAAGTGTCCAGCCTCGGCTCAGACATGTCGCCTGACTTAAAATGCTTGCTAGTTTTTTTCTCTTTGTTTATTTGTTTTAAGAATAATTCCACAGCAGTGACATATGTCCATCTTGGATATGTTAAGAAGGAAATGGCTGCTTTGACAGGGATGCTGCTGCAAGGCTCAGTCAATAAGCTGCAGTGCTCCCAGCAGTGCAGTGTCTGGAAATGAAGTGTAGTAAACCAGTGCTTATGTGGTCCAGTCCACACAAACATAAGTATATGTGTGTGTGTGTGTGTGTGTGTGTGTGTGTGTGTGTGTGTTGCCAAGATATCAGCCTGCTCTATAATAACAGCCACTGGAGAAAATTATGGGTGTGCATTTCAGTGCACAGATTAGTAAAACAAACAGACTACAAAAACATTTCTTGTTTGATCTGATTTCCTGTTTCATTCCAATCATGTTAGAGGTTTATAAATTGAACATGTTTCCCAGATTGGTACAAATGTTAATATTTTGTCTTGGTCTTTTACAATAGTATTGTAGTATGAATATCGCAATCTTTAGATCGATTGGCCCATCTTTACATTACTTTTGTGTGTGTGTGTGTAAGGGCTAATGATGAGTGCAGCAGCAATGTCTACACAAAATAGCACATTAAATTGCATTTTATTGAGTTACTGCCGATTATTAATATTTATATGCAGCACGATGTGTCTCTGTCTCTCTCTCAGGCACATTTATTTTTCAATTCCAAATATTGACACTAACATGCTAATCAAAGTCTGGTTATTTGTTCCATTAGTATGTTAATTCCTTCTATTCCCTCATGTTCATTTACCATTAGGTAAAGGTGATATTTAATACGGTACTAAATAATACTGGTTTGCAAAATATAATCTTCTCAGTGTTATTGTCAGATGTGGAATCTTTATGGAAATCCTATTTTTATTAATTTTAAGTGTGTGTACATTGTATTTCATAATGATGTGTTATTGAAGGTCATATTCCATCCAAATCCAAATTTTCCCCACTGTTTTATGCATAACATAGGTCATGATGACTCTGTGACTTGGTTTAAGTTTGACATCGCTGCGGTTTTGTCGATTGATTGCAATAGCTTTAGTTTCATCAATATTCAAGTACCTGCCCACTTTGTGGCTGGTATAGCCCACTCATCTCAGGAAAAATAGCTGAGAGACAATGCGCTGTGGTTTTTGCAAGGCTTTGCTTCAACTGCCGACGTCAGAGGCGTTGCAGAATAAATGGCTTCAATTTGCTTTTGGAGAAATTCCTACCATTTTGGAACCAGAATTCTGTTCTGGCTGATTTGGTGGAGGATGACTTCATAAACATAAGCTTTCACACACGCTGGAAGTGCATTTTCGGATTTTGAGCCAGCGACCCAGCCGGGCACCCGCCGCCAAGCCATACAAACACAGTGTATAAAGCATACATGTGTTGTGTTTAACAACAGAACTTAACTATATTTATAATTTATCATGTAACTGTGGATGAAATAGCAAAGCTTGTGGTCATTGTCGCCAAAATGTGTGGAAGCATCGCACATCACACGCCAGTTATGTTAAAATGAATTGGGAGTGCAGGACCAGCCTCCTAAAAGATCCTTCTCTCTTTTTATTTTCACCCGCGTCCTCTGAGAAATCCGGTCCATCTGCGATTGCTACTCTATCTCTCTCTGTCTTTATGGTTTAATAAAACTGATAATGTACAATATACTGCATGTGTAGCAAAGCAAAGCAAATTTATTTATATAGCGCATTTCATACACAAGGTAACGCAATGTGCTTTACATGATTAAAAGCATTTAAAAACAAAGAAAAAAGCAGCTTATAAGCATTTAAAACAAATGGGGAAAAAAATAAAAGTAAAAATACAATTAAAACTGCGTACGGTGCAAGAAATATCATTTAAAAGTGTAAATGCTCGAGAAAGCATGGCATTAACCTGGACTTAAAAAATGCACACTTGGGGCTGATGTCACTTCTGTTGGCAACTTATTCCATTTGTGTGCAGCATAATAGCTAAATTCTGCTTCACCATGTTTGCTTTGGACTCTGTGCTCCACTATTTGACCTGAGTCTGTCGATCTCAGAGCCCTACTGGGTTTATATTCCATGAGCATTTCATTCATGTATTCAGGACCTAAACCGTTTAGTGATTTATAGACCAGTAGCAGAACTTTAAAATCTATGCTAAAGATGACTGGAAGCCAGTGTAAAGACTTTAGAATTGGAGTAATATGCTCTGACCTCTTTATTTTGGTCAGAACCTGAGCTGATCATTCTGAATGAGCTGCAGCTGTTTAATGCTCTTTTTAGGGAGTCCAGTCAGAAGACCATTACAATAGTCAAGTCGACTTGAGATAAAAGCAAGGATGAGCTTCTCATGATCTGCTTGACACAGGCAAGCCTTCACTCTGGATATGTTCTTCAGATGCTAGAAGGCAGTTTTAGTAATTGATTTGATATGACTGTTGAAAGTCAGGTTGGACTCTATCAGAACACCAAGGTTTCGGACTTGGTCTTTGGTTTTTAAAGAGTGACTCCAGGTATTTACTAACAGCAATTCTCTTTTCTTTATTGCCAGAAACAATTATCTCATCTGCATATCTATGATAGTCAAAATTAAAGTTCTGAAGAATTTGACCCAAGGGTAGCATATACAGGCTGAACAGGAGAGGTCCAAGAACTGACCCTTGAGGGACAAATTAGGTCATTGCTATTCGATAAGATTGAACACTTCCAATGGTTACAAAATAACTCCTTTGCTCCAGGTAGGACCTGAACCATTTAAGGACTGTTCCATTTAGTCCTACCCACGTTTCCAACCTGTTCTGCAGTATATTATGATCTACCATATCAAAAGCCGCACTGAGGTCTAACAAGACCAGAATTGACACCTTTCCCGAGTCAGTATTCAACCTTATATCATTTAGAACTTTGTTAAGAGCAGATTCTGTACAGTGGTGAGTTCGGAACCCTGATTGAAATTTGTCAAAAAGTCCATTTAAGTTCAAGAAATTGCTGAGTTGATTAAAAAGAACTTTCTCAACAATCTTGGCTATGAAAGGGAGATTTGAGATGGGTCTATAGCTTGCTAACATGGAAGCGTCCAACGTTGTATTTTTTAGCAGAGGCTTAATGGCAGCTACTTTAAGAGCTTTAGGAAACTTGCCTGACTGAAGTGAGCAATTGATTATTTGCTCCCACTCACCTAGCACAGACTTCGCAATAGCTTTGAAAATGTCAGATGGTATTGAGTCAAGACAGCTCGTTGATGGTTTCAGCTGCTGAACCGTTTTCTCTACAGTTTTTTGGTCAACTGTATCAAATTCTGACATGGTAATAGAGTTTTTCCTGGGTGGCTTCAGATGTAGTAACATTTTATCAAGTTTGCTGATTTGTGCTCATATTTAACCTGATGGATTGTATTTTTTCACTAAAATAACAAGCAAATTCATTGCATTTATCTGCTGTTAGGAGTTCTGGAGCAATCTGATTCGGGGGGGAGGGGGGGGGGGGGGGTGAGCTTTCAACCACAGCAAACAGAGTGTTGAAGTTCTTACTGATGATTTCAGAAGTGTTGCTGTCGAGCCCTGACTAACTCTTGGTTAAAATTACAAAGACTGTCTGTACAGATCAAAGTCAATTTGGAGTTTAGTTTTTGTCCACTAACGCTCCGCTTTCCTACACTTTGATTTAGACTTTACACTTTACCATCATTGTGCTCCTCCACAGTGTTCTTGGTTGCCTCAAGATTGTCTTAGTTTTAATAGGAGTGACAGCATTCATGACATTTGGGAGTTAACACGGGAAATTATCCAAAAGTTCATCGAACTGTCTCAGTAGTCACAGTTTGTGGCACAGCAATGGTCTCCATAAAGTTAGTGGCGGTACTCTCTTTTATGTACCTTTAATGTGTAGTATGTACTACAGGATTACTGTTCAGGGCGGCCGAGATCAAATGTACGAGTTGAATTATTCCGACATGACCGCTGCAAGATGGTGAGATATTACCGACGGCCAATCAGAGCGAAGCTGTTTTCCATATTTATATTGGGGAGATCAGCAATCCAATAAGAACAAAGCTTATTGACATAATAAAATACTAATGAGAAATCTGGCCATCTCAACTGCCAAGGCATAAAATACCAACTAGAATAGCTTGAAAAAGGTCATCCTGGTCATTTTCAATAAAAGGACATCAGAAATTTCCATCCATCCATTTTCTGTACCGCTTTATCCTCACAAGTGTCGCGGGTGTGCTGGAGCCTATCCCAGCAATTATATATATTTTTTAAATAAACTTTGAGAGTATATAATAATTATATATTATTATATTATTTTCATCCATCCATTTTCTACCGCTTATCCGAGGTCGGGTTAAGGGGGCAGTAGCTTTAGCAGGGACGCCCAGACTTCCCTCTCCCCAGCCACTTCATCCAGCTCTTCCGGGGGGATCCCGAGGCATTCCCAGGGCAGCCGAAAGACAGATTTATGGGTATATTCAATCCATTTTATTTACTGTTTACTTTAGCTTACCAGATGAACAAGAGTTATTCCAAGGCGCTTTTTATATTGGGAAGGTCTAGACGCAAGCTTCTCACACTTTAAATAAAAGTTTTCCCACATGGGAAAACACTGTCCCAGGCAGCGAGGCATCAAAAACACAGCGAAACATCAAAGCTTAGGTGTGGTATTGGGCGAAAATAAAAAAAAATAAAAAACAACTCAAACGACTCATATAAACACAAACCCCATGGCTGGAATAATTATTTTTATTTTTTTTACACGTTGATGGTTGTCTTCTTTTAGCCTATATCTGGTGCCTGTTGAAAATATTACTTACTCCGTAGAACCATCAAAAGTAAAGACAATTATTTTAGTTTTAAACCGAAATAGCCATGTTCTATTTCCCTATTTCTATTCGCTTCCGTGATTCAGGGTGCCAACATGTTAGAATGTTGACAGTGCTGCTGATTTGTCAAAATTTAAATGACGCCTTCTAAACCCCCCCCCACAAAAAAAAAAAACCCAAAAAGGCATATCGCACATTGCATTTTGGAATGGATCTGCAGTTTGCAACACATTCTAAACAGGGTTGTATTGCGGCTTGACACAAAAGCTGACATGGCAGATAATACATTTGTACACAATATGCAACATTTTCAATACAATGACAGTATGGCCTTTTTGGACTCACCAGATAATGGACTATTGTGTGTCTCGAAATTGTGTTTTTTGTTTTCAGACAGATAATGCTGTTGTGTTTGATTTGTCTCACTTTGTCTAGCCACAACAGCGACGACCTGTAATGACCCTGGCATCCCAGTAAATGGCTCTCGATACGGGGACAGTAAGGAGCCCGGTGACAGTATGACATTTCAGTGTGACCCTGGCTATCAGCTTCAAGGTCCTGATACCATCACGTGTGTCCGGATGGATAACAGATTCTACTGGCAGCCTGACCCTCCAACGTGTATGGGTAGGTGTGCGTTATTTTGGTGATCACTGCCTTTATAACTGTATTTTAGATAAAGAATCATGGGTAGCAGCAAACAGCCTTCAGCTTCACCAGGAAAAAAAGTCTAAAAAAAACAATGTTTATTATTCTGAAGCCCACAAAGAAAAACTTTTACCAAACCCACATTCTCTATCTTCAACCCTGTGTTTTCATCACTATTCCTTTCATTAATTTTACTGACAGTGAAGTGATTGTAATACATTTTACTACGTGTATTCATTAGCAACAGTTTTGTTTCATTTATCCTGTTTCTCAGCTCCAGTGTTTCCTTATACCGGAGGTTGTATTGTCATTGTGCCTGGCTGCCTGGCTCTGGCTTGTGAGTGTCCTGGTGCAGCCAATGTAGGACTGTGACGAAGCGACACAGTGCAGAGTCCCTTGGACTAGGCTTGGGCAGTCTCACTGATGATTTACTGTACCTGTGATTGGAGACTCTGGGTTCCCTGGTGCTATTGCTCCCAAACAGGGTTCTTTTGCACATACTTTGTTGGTACTCAGCCCAGCCTTGTCCTAGCACAAAACTGTCCAGGGTGTTAACTTCAGTTAGGCCATATCCAGGATTGCCAAAATATTTTCTACTAATCACAGTCCATTATTTTCCGTACAAAATCTCTTGACAACAGGCTCCATAGTGACAAAATATGCCCTTGTATTTGGTGTCTGGGTGGATTCCAGTCAGAAGGTCTGGCAGTCACTACAAATAACTCATCAGCAGCCCCTAAAACAACCTCGCAGATTTGTTACAGATGCTCTCTTTTACAGATCTCATCCAGTTTTATACTCAAGTGGCCAAGATGATGTTTGTTTACTGAAATACGGGCTGTTGAAGCTGAGGCTGTGGGAAGATAAATTTTTCATTTTCTCACACAATTAGTTGTGTGCTGCCTCTGCTCCACATTGAGTCATTTTTCACCGGCCATGTGTCCTGGCACTTTGATAACAGTTTTAAATAAATTCTTTCCCTTATTAAAAAGAATGTCAAACACAAATAGTTGACTTTTACATCACTGTCTGCTACTAAGTCATTGTCGCTGTTTACACTTGATGCATCATGTCTTTCTTTCTTATTAGTAGGGAAGGTTATTGTATCAAGCAAATCAGTGAAACTCTCTGGATTACCAATCTTCTTTTCTACCCCTTTCTCTCCTGACACGGACTGACTGAAGTATTAACAGTCACGTCACCTTGAAGACATGCTATCATGAATGTTCAGTCATTATCTTAGTCAAATAGAATACTGAGTTGGCTTGTAGTTCCAGCAATTATTGGATGGCATTTTGCATATAAGGCAGTTAAATACTTCAGCCCAAATGACGCAGCTTTAAAACCTCCTCTGTAGAGAAACCAGAAGCTGCACAAACACTGTGACTTTTACTGCTATTGCTGTATCAAACAATAACGTACAGACTGTCATACATTTTAGAAGGTACCAATACTGTATGCATCGCCCCACTTAAAACTGGCTCTGGGTAAAGTTAAGCAGGTATGGTGGAAGAACATGGGGTCATCACGTTCTTTGCAATGGAGGACAATACTAACCATTGGGAGCAGTGAAGAGAATTCTTCTAAAAGTTTCAGACAGAAAATTTCACTGCCTGTTGTTTAAAGCACGACGTGTTTGCTCTTTTCCACCATGATAACTAGCATCAGAGTCACCTTCTACCAAGTGCCTGGAAAGCTTCCCCAACCAACCCCACATTGCATTCCCACTATGCTTTTGCAGTTGGTTTTACACCCTCCAACTTTCAGGTGTGCTTTCCTTCATTTTGTCTCCCCAATTCCCTCTGGCAAAGTACAGTTCTCGTTTCACTGTGGATAATGACACATTCTAACAAGTTTCAGCCAGCATTTTTACATTTGCTTTTGTTCTTGGGTTGATATATGCACATTTTGGACAAAAGCACATTTATCTCTGGGACACAGATACACATATACTGTACACATAATGTTTTGAATAGATGGACGTGGCACCTTCAGGCATGTGGAAATTGCAAGCAAGGATGAACTAGACTTCTGCAATTCCAAAATGTTCTTCCAGATATCTTGGCTGATTTATTTTGAGTTTCCCATGATGTTACACAAAGCACTGTGTTTCAGGTGTGCCTAGTTCAAATACATCCACAGGTGTTTCTCTAATTACCTTAAATGTTGTCAAAAAATCAGAAGCGTCCAAATAAATGACATCATCATCTGGGTTTTGCACAAATTGTTTAAAGGCATAGTAATCTTACTGAATGTAAACTTCTGATTTTGAAGAAAATAATGAAAAATTGCCTCAGAAAATGGATGTTTCTTTTTATATGTCTATGCATAGATCTGGTTTTAACTGTATATGTCTGCAAGAAGACTTTCAGCAACACAGATTCAGTTTCAGTTACACAGATATCGTGAGTTGCGGTGGATGGTTTTCTACCAATATAATGATTACCACATAAACACTTTAATCTTCTTTTAACTAGCGTTGGCAAAATATTGCAATAATATTGTATTGAAACGCTGTAATCCCACAACTCTACAATGGAAACACGGCTTTTTTTCCCAATGCTGCCACTGACTCTCCTCACCTTTTTTACGGTTTAAATACCCTTCTGTGTTCTCTCTTTGTTTTTTAATATTATGCATCTCCCGGGAGTAGCAGTATACAGGTTATTCAGGGAAGTGTATGTCTGTGTGTGAGTAATCTACTTGACGATTAAGGCCTTTGTTTACCTTGAGCTCACCGTTGCTAATGTGTTCACACCCACTTGCCTCCCTGAGTCATCCTTAATGTCAGTGCATCGGTGACTCAATTGATCACTGGTGCTAAATATTTCTCCTACTCTTTTGTTGTAGTATAACAGGACCACCAGTGGTGATTTTACTGTTTACTACCCCAGCCCCACTCTGTTTCCAAATTTCACAGCCCTGGCTCTCTCCTTTTTTCACTCTCTTTAGCAATCTGTGACGGCAATATCAGTCATCCACTAGGTGTTATTTTCTCTCATCTCCACCCTTTGCCACACCTCTCATCAGTAGCTAACCCTCTTCTACTCTACCTTGATCTCTGGCTTGATATGGATGTTCAGTCAAAGGGTGATTCTCCCTGCAGAAGGCTTGTTGTGTTATCATCATCTCTCTATTTCTGGGTTTTCTCCCCAGCAACTTGTGGTGGTAACGTCAGTGGCCCGTCTGGAGTGATCCTGTCTCCGAACTACCCCCAGCCTTACCCCCCAGGAAAAGAGTGTGATTGGCGAATACGAGTCAACGCAGACTTTGTCATCGCACTTATCTTCAAAAGGTAGGGGCCCAAAATATGCGTGAACACAGTGGCTTTTAATAAAAGTGTAACTGTCAAAAAATGCACTCTAAGCTCTCGGTCTGCAAGTGGAATTTTGAGTCTGCAGAAACACCTCTGTTGGTGTTTCTAACATGTGATTTAAGTAATGAAATATTTAGATCTAAATAGCATTGCACATACTTTTAGCTCAGTTTTCAGTTTCCTTCAGGCAGGGATGTCTTTGACGTATTTAGCTGCAACATCATAATGACAGGTCGTTATCAAGCAATATTTGTTAAAAATAAGCAGTCATGCTAAAAGATTTAATGGGCTCACTAATGCCAATATGAAGTCCTTAAGATGAGTCATGGTACATATTTTGAGTGAATGCAGTTAAGCACTTTTTTTTTTTTTTTTTTTTTAATGGTGGTTAATATATGCCAGCAATCGTCAATTGTCTTTAACGGTCTATGTATCTTTAATGTACCTTATTTACAACATAGGGTTGAAATGTTCTATGCTTTCGCAGTAGTTTTGATCAATTCCAGGTGGGTTTTTTTCACGTTTACTGTCATTTGGGTACTCGGGCATGTTTTATTTGTCATTGATCATGCATTCCGATGACACCACACTAATATTGACAGGATACTGTATATTCACTGTCTATTTACACTGCAGTCTCATTTCCTGATATCTTATTTATATCAAATTGATATGAAATTTCATGTGGGTTTTCTTTTGTGTGTTTACGCTGTCATGATGCACATCTGAACTGGGCCAAGCGGGGGTCGGGGGGGATACATAAAACTTGAAACAATTACAGCCCACATGTTTTTTATGGTTATAGTCTCGCCCAACATTTTCCCAAGTAGTCAGATTTAAGTAAAACATTCAACTTACCCTGTTGTACCATCCACACATAAAATTAGGAAGAGATCCTTTCTGGAGACACAAAGTATTCTGTTACCATTACACAGAGACTGAAAAATCCTACAAATCTCAACAATCTATCTAACAGCGACATTACTGACTGTTGTCCTCGGATGACTTTTCTTATTTAAAAGAATTACATTATTTTCCGATGCTACTAAACTCAATGAAAATGACTTTGAGTATGTTGGCTGTGGTGAAAGGAAAAGTATTTGTACTGTGCAACAAAATTAAGGCAAAAGGTCTCTTCTGTCATCCTGATGCCAGCAGTTGTTTTGAATGAAAGAGAATAATTGCATACAATTGTGCTGTCCAAAGGGCTGTCTGAGCCCTGGCCAAACATGTTTTAATTTCTAACAAATTCATTCACGTATTGTTTTTTTATTATTATTTTAAGTAGGACACCATCATGTTTGAACCTGATTTCAACCGATTGAGGAACAAATTACAAAAACGTAAGTTAACCTGATTCAATTGAGACACATTAAAATAGTGTACTTCTTAGTTTACTAAATGTTATTTTGTTTCTTCCATGACCTAAGAAAAAAAAACATTTGTCAACGTAGGCTTATTTACATTATTTCAGTCTGTAGTGTGAACAATTCTGCTTCACATGTAGCAAACTAGATATTGTATATGATAACTAGACTGTCCCCACAATAACATTTAAAATAATTAAATGAATAAATAAACTTTATATTCCTTTCTATGGGGCTGTCCTGGTTGACACGCCTCTGCAACATCGCGTAGACATCGGGGACAGTGCCTCTGGATTGGCAGACTGGGGTGGTGGTCCCCCTTTTTAAAAGGGGGACCGGAGGGTGTGTTCCAACTACAGGGGGATCACACTCCTCAGCCTCCCTGGTAAGGTCTATTCAGGGGTGGTGGAGAGGAGGGTCCGTCGGGAAGTCGAATCTCAGATTCAGGAGGAGCAGTGTGGTTTACGTCCTGGCTGTGGAACAGTGGACCAGCTCTACACCCTCCGCAGGGTCCTCGAGGGTGCATGGGAGTTCGCCCAACCAGTCTATATGTGTTTTGTGGACTTGGAGAAGGCGTTCAACCGTGTCCCTCGGGAGTCCTGTGAAGGGTGCTTTGGAGTATGGGGCACCGAACCCCCTGATACGGGCTGTTCGGTCCCTGTACTAGTTTGTACGAGTCAGAGTTTGGTCCGCATATCCGGCAGTAAGTTGGACTCGTTCCCGGTGAGGGTTGGACTCAGCCAAGGCTGCCCTTTGTCACCGATTCTGTTCCTAACTTTTATGGGCAGAATTTCAAGGCACAGCCGAGGCGTAGAGGGGGTCCGGTTTGGTGGCCTCAGTATTGCATCTCTGCTTTTTGCAGATGATGTGGTTCTGTTGGCTTCATCAAGCCGTGACCTCCAACTCTCACTGGAGCGGCTCGCAGCCGAGTGTGAAGCGGCTGGGATGAGAATCAGCACCTCCAAATCTGAGACCATGGTCCTCAGTCCGAAAAGGGTGGCGTGCCCTCTCCAGTTCGGGGATGAGATCCTGCTCCAAGCGGAGGAGTTCAAGTGTCTTGGGGTCTTGTTCACGAGTGAGGGAAGAATGGAACGGGGAGATCGACAGGCGGATCGGTGCAGCGCCTGCAGTGATGCGGACTTTGTATCGGTCCGTTGTGGTAAAGAAGGAACTAAGCCGAAAGGCGAAGCCCTCAATTTACCGGTCGATCTACGTTCCTACCCTCACCTATGGTCACGAGCTGTGGGTTGTGATGGAAAGAACATGATCCCGAATACAAGCGGCCGAAATGAGTTTCCTCCGCAGGGTGTACGGGCTCTCCCTTAGAGATAGGGTGAGAAGCTCGGTCATCCGGGAGGATCTCAGAGTAGAGTCGCTGCTCCTCCACGAGTACGAGAGGAGCCAGATGAGGTGGCTGGGGGATCTGATTCGGATGCCTCCCGGACGCCTCCCTGGTGAGGTGTTCCAGGCACGTCCCACCGGGAGGAGACCCTGGGGACGATCCAGGACACGCTGGAGAGACTACGTCCTTCGGCCGGCCTGGGAACGCCTCAGGATTCCCCCGGAAGAGCTTGATGAACTGGCTGGGGAGAGGAAAGTATGGGCGTCCCTGCTAAAGCTACTGCCCCCGCGACCCGACCTTGGATAAGCGGTAGAAAATGGATCGATGGATGAATTTAAAAATTCATCTGTGTTTCCTACCGATTACGACACTTTGACTTTTTGGTCTCTCTCTAGAACATGCTCTATGTTATACAAATCTTCTTTCTGCTAATTAAATTAGCATGTATAATGATTAGAAGTGACCTTTGTGACTTAAATGCTATGCTAAGATTATAATTGATCTCTATTGAATGTTATAGCTCTGTCTGCTTTGTCATTTCATGACATTTACACTTGGTATGTGGCAGTACAGAAAAATGTATTTGCAAGGATCACTTTAATGCTTTGTCAGTACAGAGGGGCTTATGTGCAGTTAAGCTCTTGCAAAATCAGATATAAATACAGGCCTTACCATTCACAGGGCTTATGTTAACCTTGCAAATGATTACATTAGGTGATTATGGGATGTATTATGCCATAATAGATCATGCTCTCAGAAAAGTGAATAAAACTATAGTAGAAAAATATAATTTTCCAAGAACACTGTGATATGCACATTGCTGTACACTTGAAGTCCGAAAGTGCATGCTGCTAAAGTGAGATTTTTTTTTTTCAGAAAAAAACACACCTTGTTGACCATTGTAATTATACGTGATATACCAAGAAAGAAGCATGTTGATGCAAACAAAATAAGGCTAAATACTATAAAATCACAAGCACAGCCTCACTTTTTTAACCTGGATTTTGTCTTGATTAAATTATTATTATTGATTATCCTTCTCATTTATCTACATAGCTTCTACTTGAACAGTGAAAATATAAATTTTGTAAAATAACAGACGAATAAACTACAACAAAAAGATCAGCTTGGCAGTAGTAATCATAAGCTATGTGGCATAAAAAAAAAAATGATGATGAGCTGACAATGGAATTTACTTTAACATCCCTCTGGTCCTTCTCTGCACTCACAAGTGTCACACAAAATCACACACTCAAACACAACACATGACTTCCAGCTTAACTAGACAGGTGGAGAATCAAAGCAAATATAAATGTGTACTCCAATGCAAACATAGAGGTATAGGTGTGTGTGTGTGCTTGTTTAACTGGCAGGTGGGCGCAAAGACTAACATAATTGCTGCCAGGATGAACATTTTGAGATGCGTGTGTGTGCTTGCGAGTGCGTGTATGTGTGCACTCTGTTATACATGATTTTATCCAGTTACGTGTTTGAATTGTATTCATTAATGTATGAAAACTATGAGAAAAACAGCCAAAGCCACTCCTCAGATTTTGGCTAGAATGATATGCACACTGTTGTTAATTGGGCTGCTTGGTGAAACATTTTCAGAAACTTTCCATGTAAAATTTAGCAGGGGAATTTTGGAAATTCAATTAAGTTTAACTGGGGAAGGTATGGGAATTTATCGAATGTACCTCCATGGTGGTTTCTAGTATGAGCAATGTGTGCGGTTGCACAGTTCGTCGTCCTCCTTAAAGCTAGGTTCACATCTGATGTAACTGTTAATTGGGGGTAATATAGACACAAACCAATACCAACATTTTATTTTATGACCAGCAGACATACGAAATGTGTATTTATGAGTACTGCTATACTTTCATTAATTGCTTTCACATAAACATCTTCAATAAATGTGATGGAGGAATGAAGACTACATGCTGTGGGTGTGGCCTCAATAACCTTACAGGAAGTTGTGTGTTGAATGTGAGCATGGACATGGACAATGGAATTGAGGGATAAACGTGGAAATAATGTGGCTGTCATATTTCAATTCTCTAATCTGCATTGTTCCATTAATTACTGTAAATTACCAAATATTACTGTTAATTTCCATATTTTCCTTTTAATTCCCATGTCTACAACGAAAAATGTAGTCGTGAATGGCAATTATTCCTACCAGAACAAACAGTGTACACAACCTATTTTGATGCGATCGATCTCTGTTTTCATTCTATCAGTTTTAACATGGAGCCCAGTTATGACTTCCTGCACATTTACGAGGGCGAAGACTCTAATGGGCCTCTGCTGACGAGTCTCCAAGGCAACCAAGCCCCAGAGCGCATCGAGAGCAGTGGTAACAGTCTTTTCCTGGCATTCCGATCGGACGCCTCACTGGGCATGTCTGGCTTCGCCATTGAGTTCAGAGGTAAACCTTTATCTTTACATTACTGTCTTTTTTTTTAATATAATGGTGTCTAATATTTCTTAGCCAAAGACTGAAATGTACAGACTGATGACTGTCTGTAAAAGTGCAGCTAAAGACCACCTAATAGTTCAGGGGACCATCAGAACTCCAACATGGTTAAATATTGGCTGTTAAACATTTTTTGTTTCTTCAGTTTGAAATAAATAGCTATATAATAATTTGGAATTGGCACTGTCAGTCAGTATTGCTATAGCAACAAAACAGTCTTTCTTAATAACTGCACTGGTGATATGGCTTTTGGTTCACCTTTACCTGGTAGATTGTCCATATACTGTGGATGTAAAGCCTACCCCTGTTCAAATGCCAGGTTTTCTTTTATATATATAAAAATGAGACCAAGAGAAATCATTGCACAACTTTTTTTCCACCATAAATGTGACCTATGACCTGTACAACTCAATTGAAACAAAAATATTTTCAAGAAAGGAAGTTAAAATAACGAACTAAAATAACGTGATTGTAGAAGTGTGCACACCCTCGTATAACTGGGATGTGGCTGTTTAGAATTAACCACTTACATTGAAATTCTGGTCAAGTGGGAGCCAGCACACACCTGCCATCATTTGAATGCCTCTGATTAACTCCAAACAGAGTTCAATTGTTCAAGTCCACGTTTCCTAGCATTTCATTTGCTTTCTAGCAGAAGCCTGAAGGTTTTGTTTTAAGAGTGACTGCTATTTTGAATGGTTCATTATTCCCTCCACCTTGTCTAAAGCCCAAGTTCCAGCTGAAGAAAAAGTGCTGCCACCACCATGCTTTACTGTAGGTATTCTTCCCTTTTGGCAAAGAGCAGTGTTGTGTTTGTGGCAAAGTACCTTTTGGATTTATGGCCAAAAGGTTCAATTTTGGCTTCATTGGACCAATCTCCCAAATACAGAGTGATGTGTTATGGTCAGATGAAATCAAGGTTGAACCTTTTGGCCAAAATTCCAAAAGGTATGTTTGTTAGAAAGCAAAAAGCAATAAAAAAACAAAATAAATAAAAAAGAAGCCTACTAGGACAACTGATTAATCAGAGGCATTTTAAATTGTGGCAGGTGTTTGCTGACTCCCATTTACAGTAACATGAATTTGAATGTGATTGGTTAATTCTAAACACACATCCCAGTTATACGCTGGTGTACACATTTGTGCAAATTAGTTCAGTTGTTTATGAACTTCCCCTCTTAAAAAGAATTTTTTTAAAATCAATTGTGTTGTACAGGTTGTAGTTCACATTATTGGGAGACAAAGTTTAGAAAGAGTTTATCTCGGCCTTATTTTTTTAGATCACAAAAACCTGGCATTTGAACAGGGGTGTGTAGACTTTTTACATCCACTACATCCATTACATGTATTAACAGGGGCATTTTACTTCTTGATCATTTTATTATTTATGCATGTTTCACTCGTGTACATATAGCAAACCAGAGAAACTACCATTAGAAACTGCTCCAATTATGATGCAGTGCAGTCCACCGAACTATAATAATAACCATGCTGTTAATTAATACCTACCTGTATGTGTCTAGTACTGTTTTGGATGCAGGTTTACCACAAATGAATGAACTGGTTGGTCTCTCTATGTATGGATTATAACAAGGCCAGAGTAGTTTTGTTCTCTTTTTCTTTTACTATCTTTTAGTATGCCATGGCTGTGAGTTTGTCGAATTTCTACTGACTGAAAGTGTTTTCAATCAATAGTGACATTTCCAAACCTTCATCCATAAAGCAGATCACCTTTACATGATGCTTAAGAGCATTATTTGGGATTATTTGTCATTGAACTGTGGGACAAATCAAAGCTACATCCCATCTCTTGTGATCTTCTGTATTATCATAACGATATTGTTTTTTTTTTTTACTTGGCTTGAATATTAAAATGTCGATAGAGAGATGCTGCATCTGCAGACTGGCTAATATTTAAAGCTGCCAACTCTATTCAGTTGAGCATCACATCATGAGACTTTTTCAACAGAAAGTGCATAATGCTCCGTGTCAGCCCATGAGTTGTTTACCTCCACAGATTGTGACTCATCTTGGTTTTACAGAAGCGGCTTGACTGGTTGTGATTTAACAGCTATTGTCAAAGTGAAGCTGATTGTTACTTCATCGTCTTACTGCAGACTAGATCTCCTCTGTCAAGTTTTATAAAAATCCATTTTCATTTTTCTGTCTATCTCACTCCATTTATCTGTAATTAAAAACGATTATCTCCCCCTCTGTTGTCTGCCTCGGAAGGCCACCTCACACCGCTGTACTTTTGTCATTAATTCACTACCTTTCATCTGCCATCACTCTAATTAAAATGCAACCTTAATCATCTCACTGTGTCATTTGCTTCTCCCCTACCACTCCCCCCCCCCGCCCGTCATCTCTCTCCCTTTTCCTTTTTTCTTTGATTCTTTGCTGGGCAATCACAGAAAAGCAAACAACCTGGACCAACACTAGAGCTAAGACAGTTTTTGACATTGTTTGAGTTAGTTTCTACTCCATCAATCTTGCTTCTTAGCTTACACTCATTACCCCTTTCTTTTTCCCTGACAACATGAATGTAAGAGAGAGGATGTGTCGTAAAGGGTCTCTTTTTGTTGGTCACATCCAATCAGATTAACAAATAGAGCGTAAACTTCGTAGTGCTTGACAGCAGCCACTAAGTCAATCAAGAGTAAAACATTTTCTGTCAAGAAATTGATGGGTTTGTTTGTTTTAATAAAGACATGTAAGTCCAGTTCTGACAAAACTGCAGCTATGCCAACATACGGACATACTGTACCTTTTCCAGGGGCAGTTGTTTGCAGTCTTGCAGTCTTGCAGTTTCACGTTCAGTACATGTATCTGTATCTCCTAAAGCACAGGTTCCTTACCTGTTGACCATTACCACACCATGTGCAAGGCCATGTCAGGATACAAGACAGAAGAGAGAACAAGCTAGTCATTTTGTGTTATTCCTCTTTTTATAAATACGTGCAATTAAATGTAATATGAAATCCACATAATCACTTAGGTCATAGGTGTCAAACTCAAGGCCCGGGGCCCAGATCCCGCCCGCCAAATCATTTTATGTGGCCCGCGAAAGCAAATCATGCTCGTCAACCTCCGTGATTTTTGCTAAAATCTGTACCCAAATGCCAAATTGTCATAAGAATAAACAATAATGTTGAGATATTGCATTGTTCTGTTACCAAACCCTTCTTCTACAGTAACGTAAACACAACTTGAACAAACTATTATCCTTGTCTTCTGATTGCAAAACTAGTTACCCCTCAAATTATTGTGTAATGGTAATAATATGATTTAGTGATTAAACATTTAGCGAGACACTACTGGTGTGTCCATATACTGTACTGCATAGGTGTCAGACTCAAGGCCCGGGGGCCAGATGCGGCCCACCACATCATTTTATGTGGCCCGCAAAAGCAAATGATGGTGTCAACTTCCGTGATTTTTGCTCAAATCTGTACCCAAATTGTCATAATAATAAACAATAATGTTGAGATATTGCATTTTTCTGTGACCAAACCCTTCTTCTACAGTAACCTAAACAATACTTGAACAAACTATTATCCTTGTCTTCTGATTTCAAAACTAGTATCCCTCAATTTGATGTGTAATGGTAATAATATGATTTTGTGATTAAACATTTATATGGTTTTACTGTTCTATTGGCCATCTGAGGGAAATCATAACTACAATGTGGCCCGAGACAAAAATGAGTTTGACACCCCTGCTGTACTATAAAGAGTTCCTGATTACCTGTGTCTCATTTTCATGACGTCCCCGTACTGGTATCCCGAACAAATCAGTACCGGCAGGACAATTCCTCTGCTGTGTGCGCCACAGTTCAGGCATTACGTCAACAAACGGGGGAAATTTACCTGAGGAAAAAGTACACTTTTTTTTAATTTGGCAAATGTTATGGACTAAAAGTGAAAGTTGCCAGAAATTTGTACTCAGTTATAAAACAAAACTGTGTGTGATCCAAAAGAGAGGATGCTGAATAGTCAGCAATGCACATTTTCATGTTAAACTTAACAAGATGAATTTGTTGAGCTAACATACATATTCTGTCCAGTATCGCTGTAATAAAGGTATTTATCGTACAATATATTATTTTATAAATGCATTAAACTCACTTTTTGTATTCTTTCAGAAAAGCCAAGGGAGGCCTGCTTTGATCCTGGTAACATCATGAATGCTAGTAGGACCGGCTATGACTATAAACTGGGATCTCAGGTGTCCTATAACTGTCACCTTGGCTACACAACAGTGGGCGGCCAAACAATAACCTGTGTGATGGGGCAGGATGGGAAGCCAGTGTGGGACAAGACTCTGCCGTCATGTAAAGGTAGGAGAGCTTTGTGGTTAAACAAATTGTTACACACATACTGTAGGAACCAGATAAGGGGTCACACCACACATACTATACAGACAAAAATAGTGAATTAATCAAGCAGTTTGTTAGACTGCCAGTATTTATTCATCTTACTGAGACATGGACAATTCTATGGTTTCAACATTGTGTGAACACTTTGGGGGAGACCTTTTCCCGTTCTTAGTGCACAAAGCAAGGCCCGTAAAGGCATGTATGGAGGAGTTTGCTGTGGAAGAACTAAAGAGCCCTGACCTCAAACCCATCAAGATAGGTTTGGCCTCCTCAGACGGCTGATTTCACAAAGTGTTGATAACATACACACAAACACACAGGGACATACACACACTGCCAATTACCTTCTTGATGGCGGTAATGATTTGCAATTATGATTGACATTGTCAAAGAAAGTTCAATTTATGTTTCATACAGTAATGTGGTGGGAATTTACAGCATGAATATATCGAGATTACTCAGTAACCAGTGACAATACATACCATTCTGTCTTGGTTTTATCCGTTTTGTCTAGTTGTTCCTATTCCGGTGTATATTCTTTAATTAGTGCTCAAATTGGTGAGCGCTTTGCTGCGTGAGTCTGCGTGTGCGCGCGCGCGTGTATGTGTGGGTGTGTGTGTGTGTGCATGAGTGCTTGCATGTGTGAACATCTGAGACAGATTCTGTCAGGGATTGGAAGGCCAAGCTGTCACAACTGTCTATTTGATTAATGGCTGACAGAGCCCAGCCAGTGACACCTGCCAAATGGCCATTTGTAGTGTATTTGTCATATGAAGTGTGTGTCTCTGTTGGAGTGTGCATATAAGGGAATCTCAGAAATATCTAAGACAGTAATCTGACCTGTGGCCACAAATCAGCGGAGATGGATAATAACCAGCTACATTTGCTTTGTTATTTTTACTTAAGTAACTTTGTGGATAAATTGTACTTGTCAGAGTATTTTTAATGCAACATACTTTTACTTGAGTAATTTTGGTAGGAAGAAGTGCTACCTTTACGATGTTACATTGAGCTAGATTGTGTTTGCTACTTGTATTTTTATGTACAGGTATTTATTAATGCTTGCAGGATCTATTTTGGCTTGTCAGAGAGATGTGTCAAATTGATGTTTCACCAAATCCAACGTAACTACTGGGGATTCCATTTGACCAATCAAACGGCGCTATGCAGTCACATAAGCACACACAGTCACCGCAGCCACTCACAAAAGGCAAGTTTTCAAAATCACTAATTTATGAGAAACATGGCAGAAATCTATATTTACCTACAGATAGGCTCCAGCTCACCCAAATGAGTATAAGCGGTATATAAAATCTATGAATGGACTACAAAAAAAGAACAGCTATGCCATTTATGTCTGCCTAAAAATGTCATTATTTCAGTCTACAAAAATTTCATTTCAATTTCACGTGAAAACCTTACAAAAGACTCTCAGTCTGTGTTTGCAAAGGAATAAAACCAGCCGTTCATCCGCAGCATGTGAATGCAAATTGAAGTCCTTCCCACCCAATCAGACCCGCTGAGTTTCTCGCTGTAGAAAGGGTTGTAACCATCTAGAGGTTATGAAAATCTGTACACTTTCATTCCACTATGCCAGCGCTCCCTAGAGGTTATGAAAAAGTTGTTCACTTTCATTCTAGTATGCCACCTAGACGTTATGAAAAAGGTGTAGACTACACTTTCATTCCAATATGACAGGGGTACATATGACTGCATATATGTACAATTGTGCTCCTAAGTTTACATACCCAGGGAGAATTTTTGAAATATTGTTTTGTTTTTGTTTTTTAATGCGACAAATGACTGAACAACAACCATCATTAATTTATTTTTGGTTATGTTTTGTTTCATGATAATGCTTTTCTGAAATGCGTGACAGTTTAATTTGAATACCATTAAATTAAACGTGTTTCGCCTGGTCCTTCATGTTTTCAAGAATTGTACACATCTTCCAAATCCTGCCTGGGTAATCAAACATATGAGCACAACTGTCTGTTTTCTCATTTACGAAATAAAAGTAGGGCTGTGAATTTCAAAATAAGAGCAAGTCACTAAAAATAAAGTATTGTGTGTTAAAATAAGGTGTTTAACTTCAGAATAATTATTTGAAAAAAATAACAAAATACAGCTAATACTTAATGTTTTGATCATTTGGGTAGAAGTAAAATCATGCATTGTAAAAATGCTTTACACATAGGTAGAAGGGTTTTCCAGAATTTTGAGGTCAACTTTGGGGGTGCGCATTATACATGGGTGCGCATTATACATGAGAAATTACGGTACTTTTACTTTAGTCATATTATACTAAAGTAACAGTACACTTACCGAAGTACATTTTTTGGCTACTCTGCCTGCTAATCAGTGCAGGGTAACAATCAAGTAGCAATTTTAAAATGAACACAATAGAATGTTTAATAAAATCTCCCTCGCGGCAGCAAATAACCAAAGTGGATTTATCTCATGTTCACATCCATTGACGTTTTATCAAGATAGAAGCACCTCTTTTGCTGTCTACCCGGCTGTTTCATACACAAAGTCACTGTCATTTGTAATTCAAGAGCACACACAAAAAAGATGTTTACAAGGACGACAGTGCTGCAGCATGTACTTTTTTATTTTTTTATTTTTTTCCACCAGCAGTGAAGGTAAAATAACAATTCCTCAAGTTGATGCCTTGCATGGCTTCAGTCAGCAGTTCTGCATTCAGCTCGATAAATGTTAATTTTGTGAGATTATATGAGTGGAGTATTGCGTGAGATACATTATGAACAGAAGCTGAGTATTGATATTGTACTCTTGACAGAGCTTATTCATGAAAGACCACATCATGGGGTTATAACCCATATTAAACCTCTCTTTTAGGCCTCATGTAACTGAATAAAACGCTCAAGCTTTGTCAAGAATGATTATACTCTTACCAGTCACGAAAGTAGCTACAACCATACATTCAAATACAGTTGTCCGTTGTTATATACACAACAGTTGTATAAAAAAATATTACATTTGCTCTATTTCCTCATTTAGCTACTGATTCCTTCCACTTCCATCGCCGCAATTCTTCTCCACGTTGACTTTTCTCACCACATAGTTTGGGCACTTCTTTTTCCCTTTCTATCTCTGTGTCTAGGGCCAGCTCCTGGGGGCTCTTAGACCAGGCTCATTAGACAGGTTGAGACCCCCTTAAATAATACAGCTCCACTTAAACTCCCTCCGTCTCCTCTCGTTTCACCTTTCGTCCCCGTGCAAGGCCCCTTTTCTCTTTCCCTCTGCATGTAACGACTTATCACCAACTGTCTCTCCTGCACTGCCTTTCTCCCGCCTCATCTGTCTGATTTACTCTGTTGCTCTCTGCTGCTGCTGCTCTGTCTCTCTCTCTCTCACTCTCTCTCTCTCTCTCTCTCTCTCTCTCTCTCTCACTCTCACTACCACACACACCTCCCATCTTGAAATGCTCTTTTATTGGTTCCCATGGTAACTAAGAACTGTTGCAAGGAAGAGGGAATTCTTAGTGACCGTTGATGGACGCTCTCTCTCTCGCTCTGGCATGCGTGTGTGTGTGTGTGTGTGTGTGCGTGCGTGTGTGTGTGTGTGTGTGTGGAGGGGGGCACGCACGAGGGCTGTGAATTCCACCTAGATGGATCACGTACTTGAACAGTAATGATAACTGAATGCTCAATGTTTGAATAGCCTTTAAGCATAGCGCTGGCAGCGACCACGCTGACGTCACTGCGGCTTGTCCCGCGCGAAATTTGCGTTTATACTCGAGCGCAACCCACACGTGCTGTTTTGAAAATGTGCTGCAGTTCTCCTCCAAGTCGGGGGTGTCGCTACGGCTGGTATTGGCTCGGACACCACAGGGTGGAGTTTCCTCTGCATTTTATGGCCAATTCCGGTAGCCGTTTTTACTTTCCGGAACAAAGCAACAACAATGGCGACTGTGGAACATTGCCTGCTCGAACAAATGGACCTCGATGACCAGATGATGTGTTTAATTATATTGTAAAATCGATCAAGAAGGCGGCGGCGTAGGTGGTATGTGGAACCAAGGGGAAAGCTGAGTACATCATCACAGCATGTGATTAAAACGGACCAATCAGCAGAGATGATCTCTGCGGCATTCTGCGTGCGCCGACAATTTGTGCCGTGTGGACGTGAAGTGTCGTATAAGGGCCGTGCGGCCCAGTGCGTCAGTCACGTGATGTATAAAGAGGCCTTAACCCTCCGCAGACCGCTAACATCGGATTGTCCCTATATGAAAAAACTCTCATCAGTATAAAGAGGCCTTTAGAGTTTGGTCAAATCTTACTAAATCTTACTAATGTGAAAAAAGTTAAGGTGTGTGACTATCGGCTAATCTACGTATTCACACGTTTATGTTAATACAGTGGTGCCTTGAGATACGAGTCACCCAATTTATGAGATTTCCGAGATACGAGCCATCATTCAGCTGATTTTTATTTTTTTTTCGTCTTGACTTGCGAGTGCAAACTTGAGATACGAGCCCTCAACTCACTTCGTAATGTGCAGCAGTTTGGAAAATAAGGAACAATTCCTCGAAAAAAGAGTTCAAGCTGTTTAATGCCACTCCCAGTTGAAGTTTACTGTCAAATTAAACAAAAAAATCAAAGAGTTACACATTGTGAATTTAAAACAAACAACTAATCTTTGCCTCAAGAATGGCCCTGCTAGCTTAATGCTAACAAAAAATGGAAAACACAATTGACTGGCTAAAACTTGGCATCTATAGTTATGGTGTTTTAATCATTTATGCAACTAATATTTGAACACAACAGGTGGAGCAACAAATGTAGGCATTTTTTTTTCCTTTGCGTAAAACAACACATTTTTACAGCAGCTTACAGTCACAGTAGTTACTATTCTTGTTCATTTGTGTTTGCATGACTGTATTATACAGCCCCCTAGTGGCCAAAACAACAGAAGGTGCAGCACACTAAATTGATAGAAGCATCAACTCATCATGCTCAAACTGTTTAATTCTTTACATTTTATTCAATTATGTTATTACTAGAGATGGGCTGGAAATGGGGTTACGGAAAATTGGCCAAAAGTGCAGTTTCGTTTTTCAGCCGAAAGACTTTTGTTGTCGAAACAACATGGCCAAAACATGTAGTTGTGATGACGCAAGGGAAAGCGCCCCTCTCTGTATAAAGCTCAGAGGGCCCACAAACAAGTTGGTGTGCTTCATAGGCGTCTTAGTCTCGCTCTTTTGTGGCTACAACGGTCCGTCAAAATGTCTTAATTAGGTTGACCGATAATAAAACGGTAAAGATACATATCTCAAAATAACTTTGATAAATATATGAGATGCGGTCAATAGACTTTGATAGATCGCATTCATCCATGTTTTGACAGATAATTAGAGTAGCCGTTAATTATGCCATTTGCTCCGCACTGAACCAATAATGTGGTGTCAATAGAACCATGCCAAGCTAGGTTGACGCACACAGCACATTAGCAGCGAGATGCAACAGGCGTAGCCTATTGCTGCTGCCGTAGGAAAGCACTAAAGAAAAAGAAAATGAGTGTTCCCTCAGAAGAAACAATGAGAGACATCCCAAGAAAGGCCTGAAAAGTTTGGCAGTGAGGATTTATTTTGGTTTCATGAAGTCTGATAGGAAACAGAGTAGTGTGTATCTCCTATCCATCCATCTATCCATCCATTTTCTGAGCCGCTTCTCCTCACTAGGGTCGCGGGCGTGCTGGAGCCTATCCCAGCTATCATCGGGCAGGAGGCAGGGTACACCCTGAACTGGTTGCCAGCCAATCGCAGGGCACATACAAACAAACAACATTCGCACTCACATTCACACCTACAGGCAATTTAGGGTCCCCAATTAATGCATGTTTTTGGGATGTGGGAGGAAACCGGAGTGCCCGGAGAAAACCCACGCAGGCACGGGGAGAACATGCAAACTCCACACAGGCTGGACCGGGGATTGAACCCCGCTCCTCAGAACTGTGAGGCTGACGCTCTAACCAGTCGGCCACCGTGCCGCCTATCTCCCATCCAAAAAAAAGCAAACAAACTGAATCGCAAACAACATGTTACCAGTTAGCACTATTGACAACATTCAAGTGGATGCTTAAAGTGATGCACCCTCGTTAACAACTCCACTGGGCATAAATTGGAATTGGAAAACTTAAAAACATTTGTGTGGTCAGATTATTCATGTTTATGAATACAGTAGAACCTCAAATTAAGGGACCCCGATTTAATGGACTTCAGATTTAATGGACAGAAAATAGTGTCCAGTTGGAACTCAAAATTTCCCCCCTCCCCCCCATGCACCAGCGAGGTAAGTTTGGATAAACTTGAAAACTTTTCAAACATTTTCAAGCTTTTTATATTTATTTGCAATCATTCTGTACTGTGCTGTGTGTTTTTAGGCCACAGATAAAAAAGTTTCATTTAATTTAATTTAACGGACAATCACATTTAGCGGATGCCCCCCACCCCCATTAGTACGTTCAATTGAGGTTCCACTGTTTATACATGTTTTATTTGTCTAACACACTTTTATAATGTTCCATGTCATGTTCAACTTTTGACAGAAAATATTTAAATCAAAAGGTTTAGAGTAACAGGAAACATTTAGGAAAATTGATTTCTTTTTTCATATAGTGCCATGTATCGATATCGACTGAAAATTGTGATAGGATTTTTTTCCTCATATTGCTCAAACATACCCATACATTGTTGGAATGTCAGTGCTAAATAAATATTTTCCAAATGTATATTTTATAATTTTTTATATACAATATTATCGAGTGGTATTTTTCCTCTTAAAAACACAAATACATGTTTTTAAATTTCTATTTGTTAAAGTGTGAGTGTGCAAAACAAGAGTTTGAGGTTATTTTCTTTCCTGTGATGAATCTAATCCCTGGAAAATCTAAGTCATAATCAAAAGTATGTTAGCTAGTTTTGTTAAAAATAAATAAATAAATAACTCCAGGAGGAGCTTCAACATAACCTTAACCTTTGGGACATTTTTATTATTTTTTTTTGTTTCACCATCATCACTTTGCTGCAGAGAATTATGCGTTTATGTGTGTACGTTTGTTGGCGATTGAACGACCATGAGTCTCAAATGTGTGTGCGTGTTTCAGTGTGTTGTGAGCATGAGTGATTCAAGCCCATTTGTGTGGAGGCTTTTTAGCACCTGAGCCTGGAGCAACACCACTGGGATATTGTGGGTAGATCAAGAAAGCACCTCCAGACCTGAGGGTTAGAATGTAGCATCAGAGCAAGAATCAGTCCAGAAAATATCAGTCAGTGTGGAGATGAAGAGGAGCAGGAAGAAAGCAGATGATTACTCTGATGGTTTATGAAGCAAAAGGGAATGGTGGAAGGCAAAGTAGGGCACCAGAGGCCAACCATTGCATCTGCTCGCATGGAAATGGAAACAAAAACAATTTTAGCTTGTTTTTTTATTTTTTTATTTTTTTATTTTTTAAAATCTATTTACTCAACCAGGAAGCCCATTCATATTCAAAGTTTGTGATCTCTTAACAGATGTTCAGCTCAGTGATGTAGTTTTTGGAATGGTCATGTTGGAGCTCAGGTGCAGTGCATGCAGAGTGCTCAACACAGTACCACTGCTTACTGCTTGGATAGGGACAACAATGCGTCTGAAGTTCTTCTGCTTAGTAATGTGTATAGGTTTTGAGAAGACTTCAGGGTCACACTGAGGAATGTCCCCTTGCAACACTGAAAAAAAGCCTACAGTCTTTTAGGTAGGCCTTTTAAGCCCTTCATGCAATGCACATTATCCACACAAATGTCATGGCTGTTGCTAGTCAGGACCAGACCTCAATATATACGTACGTATTTTGTACCCTCAGGCTTTTGTTGTTATTGTGTGTGGATGTGTACAGTATGTGTTGCCTTACCTTGCTAAGCTGCTCCAACGCTACTCCCCTTCCCGGTGTTTCAGGTCACTTGACCAGCTCCTCCTGGAGGTAACAAAGTTGAAGCGAATGCTTAGAGGGGAAAGAGCCTTTTCCATTGCCGGTCCTAAACTGTGGAATGACCTGCCAGTGCACATCAGACAGGCACCCTCACTACCTATTTTTAAAAAAATATTTCTATATTCCTTTATATTTACCACAGGAGAGAATGTGCCATTGTTTTGGTGTCTTATTTATTATTATTGTTTTAACTTTGTTATCGTTTCATTGTTTCTAAATTATGTTATGTTGAATTGTCTTATTGTATATTGTATTTACTGTGTGTACAGGACTTTGTTTCAGTTGCGGTTGTTCACAACGTGCTATATAAATAAACCTGAGTTGAGGTCAGTTGTTTTTGTGTATGTGTATTAGTAGCAGCTAGTCAATAGAGGGCGCGAAGGCACCACTCCACCACGCAGGCTTGGCACCATATTAGTTTCCTTGAAGACAGAAAAAAATAAATGAAAATATACATGGTAAAATACAAATATTTTAAAGGTCCCATCATTTGGCTGTTTAGACCTCCATAGAGTGACTCTCTAACATAGACTTTCTATGAAAGTGTCAATTTCATTTAAAAAAACGCATTTGTTTTGTCATACGAGTTTCCAGAAAAGGCCCCTCTGACGGCTACTTCTGTTTGACCCAGTTTTGTATCCGCCTTGTCCATAATTGGCTAAGACCACCCCCTTTTCTCTGATTGTTTGCCTCCGTGTAGAAGACCCACTCGTGAGAGCACACCTGTTTGTTATGTTGACAGCGCTAACTCGGAGCGGAGAGGTAGGCTGAGGTCTTCGCTAGATAAGCTAGATAAATTCGAATGACCTGATTTCAGGTATCAAGACAGAAAAACGTCTGGAACTCAGGAATGCGTGGACGATTTTAATTCATATTTCACATGTTTACTGAGGCACCATAGAGTCAATATTACATCCCAAATGCAAGAAAAACTTGGTTTGGCCAAGTACGGGACCTTTAAATGTAAGTATACCATTTTTTAGATAAGCAGGATAAATGGTATACAGTTAATGATATGTAAAGTTTTTTCGTTCATCTTTGTTGTCTGAAATGACACATTTCCAGTCTGCAGCGCTGAAATTTTTGCCCATGGACTCTCAATAACAGTCTGACATGTTCAGTAGCTCCCTTTGCAATGCAAGAGATTGGACTGTTTGTTAGGTTGGTTTATTTAGTGAGCCGGTGAGGGAGCAAGTGAACGAGTAAGCGAGTACAGTATATACTATTTGTGCAAAATGATAAATGTGTTGTGATTTCTCTGGTTCACAGAATAGTTCCAGTCATTAAAAAGCGCCTTAATAGTTTGCAAACTTTTGTCCTATTTAACACTAACCTTCTGTACTTTTTACAACAACACATTCATTTTGTGGCTGTATTTAACTTGCACTGGCCAATGAAATGATTAATGTACAAATCCATAGTCTTAGGACAGCGCCTTTTCTTTTTGAGGTTATGTAACAAGACTTTGAGGGCCACATGGGTCCTAGTGATACGTGGCTACAAAATAATTTTTTTCTGGAAAACCAAACTGATTTTAATTTTTTCTTTGCCCCCAAATGCAGCTGTCTAGATTTTTGTTTTTTTTTGTTTTTTTGTTAAACATGAGCATAAAAGATTAGAGAACCACCACGTCTGCCAACTCTTGAGTGTCATGGGTACATTGCTCCCAGCTACAGAAAAGAGAAAATCAAGACACACAATTAAGATCTGAATGCTTTATTGCAACACGATGTCCCTAAAAGCTACAAAATATATTTATTTTACATTTATTATGAAGCATGCAGTCATTTAGATGTTTAGACATTTTATTAAGATGTCTTTATTTATTAATATACTATATTTGTTTGTTTAAATATGTTATATTGTAAATAATTTTTATATATTTTTACAGGGTTGAAATAAATGTAAAAATATTGAATTAATCATTTTAATTAGTTGTCTTTAAAATATTTAAGTTATTTTTTTTCACTGATTTGCAATTGCTTCTTTTGTATAAGTTAGAAAATATGGTACTTTCCTACTGCATGTAGCATTAAAAAAAATGCAAAATGGCTAATATGACATTAAATGTGTGTTTCTCGCCAAATGCAATGTGGATCACAGTTAAACTCGGCTGACACGAGCAGACCCAGTCAATTTGTACTGGCTGTCTGTGTAAAATCAGAATTTGACTCGCGAAACAGTTGCATATTATAGTCAATGAACAAAATATATTTTGTGAATGAAAGCAAGTCCAAAGCATTACAATTACTCATGGGTATGGGATTGTCCAAAACGGGATTCAAAATATTTACTAAAGCTATGTATGAGCAACATCATGTTGTTACATAAATAAGTTTCAAATCCCTTCTTTCTGTGATGTTTATGTGAAATCTCATCACTAGCCTACGTACAAAAGCAAAAAGGTGGTCTATGCAGGCTATGGAATATAAAAACTAGAAGGGATGCAATGTCAACATTTATTTAAATTTCTCCAACCCTTCAATAAGTGTAGCATGGACACTTGGTGGATGGGTTTTGCATGATCAACATTTCAGCTTGTATTTCCAGTTTCATATTTGGAATTTACCTATGTTAGCGGTGTAACCAACATGTCAACCAGATAGCAGTCTATGGGTGAAAACTAAGCAACAAACCACTGTTAGTGTAACAAGATCCAGTTGTCAGAAGTGAAAGTCATGAACATGAAACAAAAATAGTACAGATTCTGTACTACAATATACAAACCACTTATTTGCAGGGTCCAAATTTGCCTAAAAGTACGAGACGAGCCTTAAAAATGCCCGGGGGCGGAGGGTGGGCTGATAAGACAAAGATGAATCTTTGTCAATATGAGGAAAAGGCTAAGTTTCTACTGTGACTCAAACAGGTTCTTGATTGGAAAATGTCCTACCCTTCTACTACAAAGTTTTATTGAAATCTCTTGTGTAGTTTTTACAAATAATCCTTCCACGTGCGTAATCCTTAATCCTCTTCCTCTGTTTTGTAGCCCCATGTGGTGGACAGTATGGAGGATCTGAGGGAGTAGTTTTGTCTCCAAACTACCCTTTAAACTACACCACTAGACAAATGTGCGCCTACTACATTACGGTGCCTCCACAGTTTGGTATGTGAATAATGGCATTAAATAAATTACGAAAACCAAAGCTTCACAATGTCCTCATTTTCTTGTCTGTTCCTTTTCCTCCTCTCCAGTTGTTTTTGGTCAGTTTGCCATTTTCCAAACTGCGATGAATGACTCGGTGGAGCTATTTGATGGAGCCAATGAAAACTCTCGATTGCTAAGTTCTCTGGCGGGATCACATTCAGGTGAGATGATAAAGTCATATATTTCTGGGGATATAAAATGCTATTCATGGAGAAATGTCATATTAATTCATCGCAGAAGACAACAGCTCTGTCTGAAAACCTTCAATGGGTTGATCTACTCTCCTCTCTGGCCTGCAGGAGCTTGAAGAAAGCTTATGAACATTTGGTCCAATATTTAGGTTGCTGAAATGATTAATGTCCCATTGGTAGCCTGTAGGACTGGGACAAAAGTGAGGACCACAGGGCACCAATTTAGACAATTTCCAGGTGTCTAAATAACATTTGTGTGATATGCTTTTGTCAAAATACTACAAGGATGATAGTTTATGCACTATATTTCTTATCTTGATGAAAACATCCATCCATTGGTCCAATATACTACTGGACCAATGGTGAGTCCGGCTTTCCTTGTAATGACGACCAGTGGAATATGGGCTTTTCCTAAGACTTGGCTTTCTCTCCTTTAATAAAGCACTTTACACAAAACATGAAATATTAATAATAATAATAATAACAATATAATGATAGTAATAATAATAATAAAATTAGCGGCACGGTAGGCGACTGGTTAGAGCGTCTGCCTCACAGTTCTGAGGACCGGTGTTCAATCCCCGGCCCTGCCTGTGTGGAGTCTGCATGTTCTCCCCGTGCCTCCGTGGGTTTTCACCGGGCACTCCGGTTTCCTCCCACATCCCAAAAACATGCATGGTAGGTTAATTGACAACTCTAAATTGCCCGTAGGTGTGAATGTGAGTGCAAATGGTTTGTTTATATGTGCCCTGCGATTGGCTGGCAACCAGTTCAGGGTGTACCCCGCCTCCTCCCCGATGATATCTGGGATAGGCTCCAGCACGCTCGAGACCCTAGTGAGGAGAAGTGGCTCAGAAAATGGCTGGATGGATAATAAAATTATTGTATCATTATAATTATAATAATAATAAATATTATTATTATTAGGAGAGTAGGAGCATGACTGAAGTCTCCATTGACCAGTATGAGGGTGCCAGGATCATACTGTAGCTGTCGTAATCACAGTATGGATGACGTCACTCACTTAGTTGAAATCTCTGAATAAGATTGAGCACACTTTAACTTTGAAAGGCCTTACATCACCAGTCCCCAACCTTTTTTCGACCACGAGACCAGCATAGAAATAAATGAAAATAAATTATTAGATATACAACTCAGCATTCTGTTGAATGTACTTGTTGGAGCAGTTTGGTTTTTTTTGCTTCACCAAACTATATGCAAGCCTGTTGAGACATATTACGCATGTGATTTTCAAAATAAAACCGAATTCAGACTCATGATCAATAAAATATATATTCTTTTCCGACCGACTGGCATTCGTGACCCACCATCGAACGGCCCCCACCCGCCCGCCTTGCTCCAATGTTCATGCGCGAGGCAGTTCCTCCTGCCTGCGGGTTCGTCTCCGCTGTCGAGGAGGGTGCCTGCCTCTTTCTGCTGCGCAGACCGAAAACTGTCGGGACAGTTTCATCTTCCTGGGGTACTTTACTACAGCCTCTGACGCGCATAACAGGAGAAGTGATGGTCGAGGGTAAGTCGACGGGAGAATATGCGGAAGGCCAGATTTGACAGGGAGCGCCTACATTTTAGGGTTGCTCCACCCAGAGTGCATAGCTGGCATGAAGGTACCTACAGTAAAGGACAGACTTCAGTTGATAGGAGAATCTGCACAGCTACAAAAGTGGACAACCGTGCGCCTTTTCCCTCTTACACAGAAGGGAGATTTCTTCAATTTTGTTGACTTTATTACACATTTTCTTATTGATTACATTTCTATCAAAAGACAATTAACTTTTGGAACTGATTTGTTTACCTTTATTCTATACTCTATGTACAGTGCAACGTATTCAACTGAATTCATACCCTTATTCATGCATTCCCAGATCAAATAGCAATCAACAGAAGCAACTCAACCTTTCTCACTGATCTCTACCCGTGTGATTGGTCCTGCATCTGATTCTTCGCAACATAATCCGCTTCAAACAGTTCAGACGTGAACCCACCCTTTAAAGATGATGTTTCTTTATTTTTTTTAAGGAAGAGAGTCCATAAGTTCTGCTCTTTAGGAGTTCCCCAGCACATCTTTGTAAGACGAATTTAATGGAATTGCCTGCAAAAAAGCCACTCTTGGGGGCCGTGAGACCACAGCACCAGGAGGTGTTACCACAGTATACTGTATTTGGCAGTGATGTATTTAGTGAGAATCCATTATTGCTCATCTTTGAGACGGCATCAGCCTCACTGGGGCCGTGCAAGATGTAGCAGTAGGCTGCTGTACTGTATTCTACATACCAATCCATACATATGCTGCAAACTTCATCACAGTACAGAGTAACACCTTCAGCGTGGCTTTAAAATCCAACTATCTATGCTGCCATTAACGGGATGGTATGTGGTGCAGTTGAGAGATTATCAAATAAAATGAATATTTTTAATGACGAGGAAGATTCTTTAGAAAGGGAATTGTATATATTACTCTACAAATTGAGACATTCAACAGTGACATTTTCTTCTGCCATAGCTTTCTAGACTATAATGTGATGCAACAGTAGATATCTAATTAATTACAAATCTGCAATAGCCTGTAAAATATATTCATTAGAACATGAGGGTGAAAACAAATTCTAAAACGTACAACCTCTCTGTTTTTACATTTCATTTCATCATTTGCATGTATACGAAGTGTAGGTTTTATACTAAGACGACTCCCTGATAAGGGGGATCATGTGATGCTACTTATTCCAACTGTGATACATCAATATTCAAATTGGCAGTTTATTGAATGGTTGACTTATTTTATCCTTTTGGTAGATGGCGGGGGGGGGGGGGGGGAGACGATATTTACTGTATCTTTGTTGTGTGTTTCAGGTTTCTAGAATATAAGAAGGAAATTGTGTCTGTTCCTTAAGGAGTCCTTATTATAATTGATATTGTTAGGCTTTATCATTGTTATTATAGGACTTCTGTTTCTGTGGTGGCAATTCACTGATCTTCACAGAAGTAGTCGTGAAGAATTGCCACTGCTTGCCAGTTTTTCGTGACTCAGAAAACGTACAGAGAAAAGGCAGCCATATTGAGATGTTAGATGAAGAGCTGCATATGTTGGCATACTTCATTCTTTGAAGCCTGAAATCAGATCCTGGTTGCACACCAAAGGATGGGAAGATGAAAAAAAAAAAGTTAGAATTATTTACTGTATCTTTGTTGTGTGCTTAGGTAATTATTGCAGTTGGAAGAATTTGGGTCAAATTAAACTGTTCCTGCATATATATATATATATATATTCTTTTTTTTTTTAAACCAAAGATTTTAAGGGTTTGTGTCACTTATTTTTCCCAGGAGAGACATTACCCTTGGCAACTTCCCATCAAATAATGCTGCGATTCAATGCCAAGAGTGGCCAACCAGCTAAAGGTTTTCACTTCGTCTACCAAGGTAATGCTACCAAAGCATTTTCTCTTAATGGGCCTCATTCACCAATAATATCATAAATGTATTTTTGAACTAATTTCCTTGAGAGTGCTGTCTGATTAATGGTGAGTTGTTAAAGAAAAGAATAATTCCAACCCATGTTTTTAAATCCATTTCCTTGAAAGTAGCAATTAATGGGGAGCAACTAACCAGGATCCCTCGCTGTACCTTGGTCACAGGTGGAGTCCGGGGTCTGTTTTGCACTTGTCGGTGCCATGAACCCTCGCGTAGTGGACCCAAGCTGCCGCCTTTCCTTACTAACGACTTACCCTGCTGGCTACCTAGCCACTCTAGCTTCACGCTGTGTTGGATCAACTTCCTCCCACTATATTTGCCGCCGTGCCTTCTCCATTGATGGCTCCTTTTCGGCTTCCATTGAAGCGCTTCCATGTTATCCGTGCAGCTCATTGGAGAGCTTGGCTAACCGCAAGCCTTCTTCAGCGGAGGGCTAATTTTTTTTTTTTTAAACAAACATATTGGAGATCTTGGTGAAGCTACAATGCATACATGTGCAGAAGTGATGCACAGTCAAAATGGCGGCGTCAGAATAAAGTAAAACATATTTTATTATTTGACACTGCGAAAATTCTGCTTTGGGATTTTTTTTTAAATTGGGATTTGCTCGTCAGTCCAACTCACCATTGATTTGTTCGTAGCACTACAATGAACAATAATAACTGGAAGGTCTCAAAGGTATTATGTAAAAAGAATTGTTCATGAGGACTGGTGGTGAATGAGGCTCATTGAATTGAGTTATATTGTGATTGTTCCACCTTTTTCTCATACTCTGTTAATTACTGCTGTCTGAAGCTGTGCCTCGGACGAGCGACAGTCAGTGTAGCTCGGTGCCAGAGCCTCGATACGGCAGGCGTATCGGGTCAGAGTTCTCGGCCGGCTCGGTGGTTCGTTTCGAGTGCAGTCCTGGATATCTGCTCAAGGGATCCAGTGCAATCCGGTGCCAGGCAGTACCTGGTGCTCTGGCACAGTGGAATTCAACGACGCCAAGCTGTATCGGTAAAGCACTGAGATATTCACACACTGGCCACAACATTAGGTATACTTGCGCAATCTATTGAGAATCAATAGAGCTGCAGGAGCTGCACCAAAAAGTCAATCTCATCTTAAAATAATCACGCGTTGTTTTGACTGACCTTGTCCAACAGGTATTTATTTGAAAAAAAATATATATTTTCTAGTGGTATAATTCTACCGTGTTGTACTGAGATGTTTCTCTTATTTGGGTTAGCTTATTCAGCCGCTTGAGAGAGTCAAAATATTATAATGACTTTATAGAAGGTGTTTGCTAATATTTTGCCTTTGCTTGTAGTTAAATAAATTTATCAAAATGTTATCCAATCAGTATGATACAGTAAACTGCTACACCACTGCTAATTACAACCACAATAATCGCTATATTGTTAATTATTACCTCGCTGAGAAAGGTAGATTTATGGCACTTTTTATTTTTATTCTTATATTTGTCTGTAACTATACAATGTTCAAAAGCTCTAAATAATCTTCAAGATTTTAATACTAATGCTGTCCAACAAAATGTATGTCAGTGTGAAATTTATTTCTGCTGCAAATACTTTTAATTGTCACTTCAGTTTAATAGATCAGATGGAGTCACTTTGTCTCCTCCACCTCTGGCTCTGTGTCGTAATCATTTGCACACTATATTTTGGAAGGGTGTACAGTAATTTTTGAACAGCCTATCATTTCCCCCAGCTATTTGTTTAATAAGCTTTACGAAAAAAATCTGTAATTTCTGTCTTCTCTTCAGTTCCCTGCAGTGGGAATCTGACAGAGCGCCGCGGCACCATATTGTCTCCTGGTTTTCCGGAGCCATACCCAAACAGTCTCAACTGTCTGTGGAGAATCCATGTCAGCGAAGGAGCTGGGATACAGGTGAAGATGTGACACAAGATTTTAACATGGATTATAGACTGTAAAAAGTATTTTGCTCCCCAAAAAATAAATACAAAATTGTCAGACTTTTTTGCCACAAACAAACACAAGTAGGGAGATAAAGGCGTTCCAAACGTGAATAGTTGAATTTGCGATTGCCGAACCGCAAATATGCGGGGTTCGACTGTATTTGAGTTACATTGGAGCCGCTGGGAGACATGCCGCAATGCCACAGCTGCTAAGTGAAATGATAAGAAAAGAAATGATGAGAAGAAAAATGTGCTTATTTCATGCATAATTGTATCAGTGACAATGCTTGAGTTTCAATATTTATATACCAACTGTGCTTGGGAACCTGTTTGCGAAATGTGTTTATTTTCATTATTTGCTGTTTAGATTCAAGTGATGACATTTGCTACTGAGCACAACTGGGATTCTCTGGAGATCTACGATGGGGGAGACATGACGGCTCCTAAATTAGGGTCATTTTCTGGTATGACAATATGCTCACACACACAGACACACACACAGGTCTATGATAGATGGGATATGACAGCTCCTAAACTATAGCTTTATGCGCACACACACACACACCGAAAATATATGATGAATTAGCTATGACAGTTATTAATCTTTGTCCACACACATGTACACACATAACACTACACACCAGAGATATATAATGGATGAGTTGTAATACCAAGAAATGTGATATTATCTTAAATGTCCTTTTGATGCGTTAAGAAGTCCTCTGTGGCAACAGCGAGCAGGAGGAGGAGACGAAAGAGCGGAGAAGCTTCACTTGTACTTTGAGTGAAGCCTGGAAGGAGGGAGGGAGGGGTAAAGAATAAGCTAACCTTTACAATTTCCCAGCGGTGTTTCCCCTGTGACCTGCCCCAAGCACATACCTGTCACACACCTATCACACATGAAACATGCCGCCCACTGGGCAGCACACACTTACGCAGCTACACAAAGGCACGCAAATGACTGTGCCCTTCTCCACAAGGCACACCGGGGAGCCGCCCACTCTAACCACAGTCATCTGATGTTTGCCACAGAGCGTGAGGCCTGATGAGGATTTTCTCATATAGGGACAATCCTCGTATTTCCCAGCTTGACTTGAGATGTAAAGACTACTTAAGGCCAGAATCCCACAGTTTATGCATATTTTAACACTCATAGACTAACAGGCCACACCATTAGGTACACCCTGAGAATCTAATGATCATCTTGATAATGATCAAGATTGCGCCTAGCAGTGTGGTCGCCTCGGTAACGCGCTCTCTAGTATTGTTTTTGTTTTTGTGTTTTTCGTCCGTCTTTGGAGACCTTACATGACTCACTTACACAAGTGGAGACCTGCTAACCATCAAGGAGGCTACTCTGGACTTTCTGTCACCAACCTTCGCAAATCCGCTCAGTTTTTTCCCCGAGTTACTCACCGGAGCGGCGTCCGCGGTTTTCGGCGCATGGAGACGGAAACGGCGCCACAGAGGGAAACGAGCCGGCATCCAGGTGAAACTCCGCAAGAGAGGATACAGATTGGCGTTGCCGTCGATCCACCTCGCGAATGTACGCTCCCTACCCAACAAAATGGACGAGCTTCATCTTCTGTTAAAGACCAGTAAAGACTTCGGACGTTCCGCGGCCATGTGCTTCACGGAGACCTGGCTTTGCGACGCTGTACCCGATGGCGCCGTTATGCTTCCCGGTTTCCACATTCATCGAGCGGACCGCGACATGGAATCATCGGGGAAAACAAAGGGCGGCGGGATATGCCTCTATATCAACGAAAAATGCTCAGCACACACTGCAGCCCGCATTTGGAGTCGCTATTTTTAAACTGTAAACCATTCTACTCGCCACGTGAGTTCGCATCATTCATCCTGACTGCAGCCTACATCCCGCCTCAAGCTAACACGAACGCCGCACTGCTAACGCTCGCCGAACAAGTCAACGACATTGAAAAAAAACACCCGGACTCACCCCTCATTATTCTCGGGGACTTTAACAAAGCTAAACTCAACCACGAACTCCCTAAATACAAGCAGCACATCGACTGTCCTACCAGGGAAAATAATACTTTAGACTACTGCTACACTACGGTAAAAAACGCATTCCGTGCTATTCCTCGTGCAGCCCTGGGCTCATCTTATCACTGCTTAATTCACTTAATACCGACATACAGGCAAGAACTTAAATGCGCGAAGCCTACAGTGAAAACAGTGAAAAAGTGGACCAATGAAGCCAAGATGGAACTTCAAAGCTGTTTAGACTGCACAGAATGGAGTGTCTTTGAAAATTCAGCTGGCAGACTGGATGAATATACGGACACTGTCACATCCTATATCAGTTTCTGTGAAGAGGTTTGTGTACCAACAAAATCTTTTCGCACATTCAACAACAACACTGCTAAACTTAAGCAGCTTCGGCAAGCTAAGGAGGACGCATATCAGAGCGGGGACAGGGCCCAGTATAATCGGGCTAGAAACGAGCTGACTAAAGAAATTAATATTGCAAAAAGAAACTATGCAGCAAAGTTGGAAAAACAGTTTAGCGCAAACGACTCTAAATCAGTCTGGCATGCATTCCAATCGCTGACTAATTACAAGTGACGATCCCCCCAAGCTGAGAACAATAGCACACTAGCCAACAACTTGAATACCTTCTACTGCAGATTTGAAAAGGACACTTTCACACCACACACCCACCCGGCCGCACCCTCGACCACAATCACACCTCTGACTTCTGCGTAAACCATTCATGAACAGGATGTGAGACGCATCTTCAAACAACAAAAGATTAACAAAGCGGCAGGCCCAGACCATGTGTCCCCATCCTGCCTCAAAGTCTGCGCGGACCAGCTCGCTCCAATCTTCACTCAGATCATCAATAGATCTCTGGAACTGTGCGAAGTTCCATTCTGTTTCAAACGCTCCACCATCATTCCAGTCCCCAAGAAACCTGCAATCTCGGGTCTGAATGACTACAGGCCTGTCGCTTTGACATCTGTGGTCATGAAGTCCTTTGAACGTCTCGTGCTGGACCACCTCAAGAGCGTCACAGGTCCCCTGCTGGACCCCCTGCAGTTTGCCTATCAAGCAAACAGGTCTGCAGATGATGCAGTCAACATGGGACTGCACTTCATCCTAGAACACCTCGACAGTGCAGGGACCTACGCGAGGATCCTGTTCGTGGACTTCAGCTCAGCGGTCAACACCATCATCCCTGAACTCCTTTCATCCAAGCTTCTCCAGCTCAGCGTCTCACCTGCCATCTGCCAGTGGATTTACAGCTTTCTGACGGGCAGGACACAGCAGGTCAGGCTGGGGGAGGCCACCTCATCCACACGCAGCATCAGCACTGGGGCGCCCCAAGGTTGTGTCCTCTCTACGCTGCTCTTCTCTCTCTACACGAACGACTGCACCTCAGCGAACCCGACTGTCAAACTCCTGAAGTTTGCAGATGACACCACTGTCATCGGCCTCATCAAGGACGGTGACGAGTCTGCATATCGACAGGAAGTGGAGTGGCTGGAGCTGTGGTGCGGCCGACACAACCTGGAGCTGAACACGCTCAAGACTGTAGAGATGATTGTGGACTTAAGGAGGCATCCTTCACCACAGCTGCCCCTCACGTTGTCCAGCCGCCTTGTGTCAACCGTCGAGACCTTCAAGTTCCTGGGAATTACAATCTCTCAGGACCTGAAGTGGGCGACTAACATCAAAAAGGCCCAGCAGAGGATGTACCTCCTGCGGCTTCTGAGAAAGCACGGCCTGCCACCGGAGCTGCTGAGACAGTTCTACACAGCGGTAGTCGAATCAGTCCTGTGTTCTTCCATCACAGTCTGGTTTGGTGCTGCTACAAAAAAGGACAAACTCCGACTGCAACGGACAATCAAAACTGCTGAAAGGATTGTCGGTACCCCCCTACCCACCATTGAGGACTTGCACGCTGCCAGAACTAAGACAAGAGCGTACAAAATCCTCTCGGACCCTGCGCACCCCGGTCACCAGGTCTTCCAGCTCCTTCCCTCAGGTAGGCGCTACCGATCAATGCAAACTAGAACTAGTAGACATTCCAACAGCTTCTTCCCTCTTGCGATCAACTTCTTAAACACCTAACCTATAATTCCATTACAACAAGCTGGCAAATTTTTTTTTTGACTTGAGTTCGTTGTCACATTTCTGTGGGGCCAATTATGTACTACTCGTGCACTCACTGTCGTTGTCTCGCCATGCTGCACTATTTGCATATACTGGCCACTCATGCCAGAGTAGCATCTGCTCCATTTGCACACTGATTGAGGAGTATCCGTAACATTTGCACAACCATTGTCCCAGATTATCGCACTACTCGTCACTTTAAACCGCATACACTCCTTGAAGTCTCAGCGCCCTTTGCACAATGGTCATTGCACCGGTCTATTGCAATATTAGTTATTCGAACTGCTCTAAGTGCTAGAGGACTCTGCATCTTTTTGCACAATTGTTTTTTGTCAATGTCTCTGTCTCCAAAGTGTTCTGTAAATTGACTGTCTGTTGTACTTGAGCGGCTCACACTACCGGAGACAAATTCCTTGTGTGTTTTGGACATACTTGGCAAATAAAGATGATTCTGATTCTGATTCTGATAATTAGGTCCAACACAAGATAGTTATCAAAGATTCAAAGTTTTAATTGATATCTGGGATTTGCAGTTAAAAGAAACAACACTTTTTTTGTCATATATGTTAAAATTGCTGCAATTGGCTGGCGACCAGTACAGGATGTACCCCGCCACTCGCCCGAAGATAGCTTCGACAGGCTCCAGCACGCTCGCGCCTCGAGTGAGGATAAGCGGGAAGGAAAATGGATGGATGGATGTGAAAACTGTCTCTATGACCTGACAGCTAATTTTACGAAAATGTTGTTTAATAAACTTGGGGAGGGGATTCTAATCTTGCTAGCATTTTGAAACTTGCATACCCTGCCTTTAGCATGCTTATTATTGTGAACTGTACTGCATCATACTGAAAGGTGATTTAATTAGTTTGAGTCTTCTTTCTAGCTAAGTGTATTATCGTTAGCCTAATAGCATAAGCAGGTCATTTTAAACCTACTGTTAGAATATTAATAAATAATAGCCATGCGCTAGCTAAAAGTTGTGTGTTGTTTTTTTTTTTAAATGTCTGTACATTTTCAGCCTTCTAGGTCATGGGAAGACGCAAAGGTTGACTCGAGGCAACTGGTCTCTTCTTTTTTGTTTAATTTGTTGTGTTTTTTTAATTATTTTTATTGTTTTCTAAGAACATTTAAAAAAATGAATTAGCTGTTAGGCTAATGATTTATCTAATCCAATCCATCCATCCATCCATTTTCTGAGCCGCTTCTCCTCACTAGGGTCGCGGGCGTGCTGGAGCCTATCCCAGCTGTCATAGGGCAGGAGGCAGGGTACACCCTGAACTGGTTGCCAGCCAATCGCAGGGCACATACAAACAAACAACCATTCGCACTCACATTCACACCTACGGGCAATTTAGAGTTTCCACTTAATGCATGTTTTTGGGATGTAGAGGAAACCAGAGTGCCCGGAGAAAACCCACGGGGTTCAATCCCCGGTCCCGCCTGTGTGGAGTTTGCATGTTCTCCCCGTGCCTGTGTGGGTTTTCTCCGGGAACTCCGGTTTCCTCCCACATCCCAAAAACATGCATGGTAGGTTGATTGACAACTCTAAAATTTCCCGTAGGTGTGCATGTGAGTGCGAATGGTTGTTTGTTTGTATGTGCCCTGCGATTGGTTGGCAACCAGTTCAGGGTGTCCCCCGCCTCCTGCCCGATGATAGCTGGGATGGGCTCCAGCACGCCCGCGACCCTAGTGAGGAGAAGCGGCTCAGAAAATGGATGGATGGATGGATGAATTTAAACAAACACAAGGTGCCCAAAGTGCTGTACAATGCAATAAAAACACAGCAAAAATATAAAATAAGTGTAAAAACAATAAAATGAAATTGAATGAAATAAAAACTACAGAAAATGAAGTAGGTAAAATCAACATAAAATAAAATGCCCACACAACGCAAATACATCATGTCAGACACCCTAACTGGTGTTAAAAGCCAGGGTAAAAAGATGGGTTTTAAGCAAGGATTTAAAATGCGACAGTGATGAGGCTTGTCTGATGTGGAGTGGTAAAATATTCCACAGTTTTGGAGCTGCAACAGCAAATGCTCATTCACCTCTAAATTTAAGCCTGGCTCTGGGCTCTGTCAGGAGCAGCTGGGAATGTAGGGGTGCAGCAGCTCAGAGCGGTAAGATGGGGCAAGGCCATTCTAGGCTTTAAAAGTAAGTAAAATAATTTTAAAATTAATCCTAAAACAAACAGCAGCCAGTGGAGTGAAGCTAAAATAGGTGATACATGCTCATACTTTCTCGTGCCAGTTAAAAGACGAGCCGCAGCATTTTTTTAACCAGTTGCAGACGAGCAATGGAGCACCCACTAACCCCCATATATTGTGCATTGCAGTAATCCAGCCGAGTGGTCACAAAGGCGTGGATTACTATTTCAAATTGCTGTTTCTGAAGGACCGGTTTGATTTTTGCTAGCTGGCTTAACTGGAAAAAGTTAGATTTAACCACGACTTTAATTTGGCTGTCAAACTTAAGATCAGAGTCCACTTTTACACCCTGGTTGTTCATGATGGACTTTTGATATTGTGCTAAGGGACCCACATCAACTAGGGGGGGTCAAAGAAGTGCCACCAAAGACCATGGGCTCTGTCTTTTTTTCATTCAAATTTAAAAAGTTAAGAGACATCCAGGCCTTAATATCATGTAAGCACTCTAGCAATGGCTTAGCTCAGTAGGAGTCTGACTTTTTAAGGGGGGCATATATCTATCTGACTGCCATCTGCATGGCAATGAAAAGAAATACCATGTTTCCTGAGAATTGAGCTGAGTGGGAGTAAATAGAAGGAAAATAAGAGAGGGCCAAGAACAGAACCCTGTAGCACCTCATGTGAAACGGGAGCAGTGGAGGACACAGAGTCAGCAAGGCTAACACAAAAGGTTCACAGAGACAGGTAGGACCTGAACCATTCAAGTGCTGTACCTCTGATGCCCACCCACTGCTTCAAACGAGTAATCAGGCTGTCATGGTCCACTGTATCAAAAGCTGCAGTCCGATCTAAAAGTACTTGGACAACACAGTGACCAGAGTCAGTAGCTAAAAATATGTCATTAAAAACTCGCTGATTCGGTGCTGTGCAGTCTTTTAAAACCAGATTGGAAAGGCTCAATAATATTTGTATTTATTATTTAGTTAGTATTTATTTACTTATTATTTTTGATTTATTGCATGTTTAGAAACCTCACTCAGTTTCATGCACCACAGCAATCACTATAATAATAATAATAATAACAATTGATTCAAACACTATCTTTTTCATAATAATGGATACAGCTTTTGTGTTTAATATTATTATATTGTGTAAATCCTGTATAAAGATACATAATGAAGTGACTGGTGAATGTCGTGTTAAGTATTTTGTATGTAATATAATCTCATACTTAGAATTTTATAAGAATGAAAAATAATCCTGTCTTTTGTCATTCATTCTTTTTTTAATTCTATTTTTTTTGCAGGAACTACAGCTCCTGCCCTCCTTAACTCCACATCCAATCAGCTTCTCTTGCACTTTCAGAGTGACATTAGTGTTGTGGCTGCAGGCTTTCACCTTGAATACAAAAGTAAGTTAAAGCTTCCAACATACACAGAAAGAGATGTCTGATAGCCAGAAAAACAACAGACTGCTAATGGAAAACAAAGCATGTTTGAATACAGGGACCCTTATGAACGAAATAATTCATTCGCCCAAAACACCCACAGACGTATCACACACACACACACACAGACACACACACACACGCACACACACACACACGCACACACGCGTACATAATAGAGTCAAACCTTCAACATCAAATAACAGGAATCAGTGACCTGAACTAGTTCTGCAAAAGGACAAGTACACACACACACACACACATGCCTAAAGGTGCAGGTGCATAAACACAAAACATACGCTTATAACACAATTATTGTCAACATGCTTGTGTCATAATGCATGCAGGAATAATAGACCGCTATGTGACTAGCGGATGTGCATACACATACAAAGTTGTAGTAGTAAATAACAAAATACAGTTAGACACACATACACACTTCTCAGGTCATGGCTGTGCTTTTCAGGTCATTGTAGTTCTTTTGGCTCAGAATCATTTCTAGATCAATGAACATGTCTCCTTTTGTGAAAATGTGTGAGGGTTTTTTTGCCTGCCGACATGTATTTGTGAGTCCATGGTGCTAACTTGCACTCATTTTTAAATTCGTTGTCTATATTTTTGCTGGGTGCCTCTGTGTTGATTTACCAAACTTGGGAGGACGGATTACTTTGTGGATATGTCTTTGCAGATTATCTTTTTTTCTTTTTAAAGTAGTCATTGTTTACTGTAGCAGGTGTGAACCTTAAAGAATAAAAAGGTGATATTAGCTTAGGAGTGTTAGGCCCACATATTATAGAATAAAAAATAAATTAAAAGAAAAAATCCCATGTTACAATAATAATTTTGTAATTTTATGAGAGTAAATATATTATGCTATACTGTTTTGTTAGAAATTGTGTATTACAACAATGAAGTTATTGTTGTGTATATAGTAATTTTACACAGTAAATGTTGAAATTCTTTTCAACGTTATTCTCCTAAAATAACAACTTCACTCTTGTAAAATTACAACTTTACATTCTCTGAATACTAAACTATTATTCTGAAAATCCATTAATTTAGCATATAGTCTTTATTTGTGTTCTTTTCAGTGAGGTCCAAATACCTTTGTCGTAGTGTATGTGGTGTAAAATACATAATATTATAAAACACTGTTATGAACTATTTTATTACTCTTGATAAATCTTTTATGGAAAGGAATATAAGTATTTAATCTTTTAAAGAAATGAATAGTTATTTCTTGGCACTACGCCATTTAGTGATTATTTTGAAAAGTAGGCATAAGCACTTTGACATCTGCACAATAAAACACCACCTTGAGATGTGTACTGATTGGTCTTCTATTATTATAGACCTGTAAAATCACCATGACAATAAAAAGGTTGATGTTTCCTTCTAACAAGTCTTGATCTTGAAGCTGTTATGATGAGCTAAAGTTATGATCGTTACTACCCACAAGAATTAGTGGGAACAGCTCAGTTTTATAAAAATTGAGTTGAATTCTTTCCTCGCATTTTGATCTATTGCAAACCATACATTTTTACTAAACAACAACATTCTGCGGTGATCTTGTTGATGCACATGTGACTAAAACAAACATTTTACAATGTGATTTCTTTATCACAAAGGACTATCAGGGCCAAACTGAAAATGAATTTTTAAAAAGCCATAATACTACAAAAATACTGTCAGAGAAATATGAGCATGATCTCAAATTATAAGAATAAGATGATCAACTAAAAGTGTTCCTTCATTGCACATTTTAAAATAACTAGAAAAAAATGAATTTATAACAAATCCATCCATCCATTTTCTATAAAGCTTACATTCATTTGGGTCATGGGTGAGCTGGAGCCTGTCTCTTCTAACTTTAGCCAATAGGCGGGGTTACACCCTGCACAGGTCACCAGCCAATCACAGGGCACAAACTGCATAGAAAATTGACAATTGTCTAATACAACATGGACAATTTAAGTCTTCAATGAACCTAACATGCAAGTTTTTGAAATGCGGGAGGGAGCCGGAGAACCTGGGGAACGGACCCAACGTTCGAAGCACAGACCTCATAACTGTGAGGCAGACATGCTAACCACTCATCCACCGTGCTACCAATAAATTAATTGCGATTAAATTTAGCCACAGATCTAAAGATTGGCTACTATTGTTGCCAATGTGCTTGAAACACGCATTATATGTTATATAAGTTTGGAGAGGACTTGTGACAAGTAATATTTTCATTTTTCACTGACTGAAGGTTCTTTTTAGTAAATCTTGTCAGTTTAGAGTAAAATGCTGACAGTGTCTAGCTGTTGCCGGGTGCCCATGGAGGCTTGCTTTGTCGTGGTGTCAGCATTTTAAATGGTATCACAGCTTATATCCCTCTATAGGGAGAGATAGAGAGCGAGCACAAGAAAGAGGGATGGTCAGCCAAATGGACTAGTTTCATTGATCAGTTGTCATGACAGCCTGCTGATGCACCGACTAATAGTGCGAAAGTGGCATGCACCTGTTTCACTTGTGCCTCATCATACAGAAGTTTCCTCCATCCCATGCATGCAGGCGAGTGTGTGCCCAAATGTCAGCGCACATACACAAGGCGCGCGCGTGTATGTGTGTATACTGTGGATGCATGTGCATGAGTGTGTGTGAGCTCTGCAGGATCACGTTGTTTTGCTGGGAGGCAGGTGATGATGAACAAACAAGATGAGACACACACATACACACCCACATTCACTTCTCTCTACCCTTCCTCCCTTTATTCCTTTTCCGCACCAGTGTTGCCATGGTAACCACTTACTCCAGGGCAATCTCCTGCAAAAGTTTGGGACTGAAACACACAAACAAATAGAGCACACTCACACACATACACAGAGATACCTTTCTTCTAACGCTATTTGATAAAGAGCTCTCCACTGTCTATTGTGTTGGGAAATATGTACAGTACCTAGTCACTTCACTCCATCCCAAAAGTATTATATAAAGTGCTGTAATCCTACATGTCAACGATAGAAACAGCAAAAAAAAAAACATTAGCAGAATGTAGTATTTATCTGCCACGTGGATTTCCTCAAAAAAATAATCAAAGTATTATAATTTACTCATAAGTGTGGAATAATGTTGATTAATGTGAGACTCATTTATCATGTGTTATGTAAACAACTGGTCTGGAAATGAGAGTGCTGTTTTTTTTTGTTTATTTTTTTAGTGCAATGAGCGAAGAAGGAAAAGAAAAGCATAAGAAAGCCTTTCAGAATAAGATGTTGGTTTCGAGCAATAAGTATGCTTACAACCCGCAGCAGTATGTACACTTGCACAATAAATATGATTTTTTTTCTATATACCTAGATAAAGCTTAATGTTCAATAAATAAGTAAATAAAAATATTATTTATCATCTGGGAAAAAAATGACTAATACTGGAACTTAGAGTAGTTGCGAAACATCTTCATTTGTGTCTGCATGACTGTAGAGTACTGCCCCCTCTGGCAAAAAACAAAACAAAACATTACAAGCTTTTTTTTTTTTTTTAAGAGTCTGCACAGATCAATGGGCATTTCAATTTGTTTCAGTGGGGAAAGATCATTCGAGATATCAGTGCTTTGAGTTATGAGTGTAGTTATGTAATGAATTAAACTTGTATCTCAAGGCACCACTGTAATAATAATCATCTTCATCAAAATAGTCGGAAGGAGTAGTTAATATCCCACTCACAGTTCTGAGGTTGGGGGTTTGATTCCTGACTCCTGCCTTTCTCTGTGGAGTTTGTGAGTTCTCCCCGTGCTTGTGTGGTGTTTTGGCAGGTGCTCTGGTTTACTGCCCCGTCCCAAAAACGTGTTTCTTAGGTAAATTAAGACTCAAAATGATCCGTAGGTGTGAACATGTATGTGAATACTGCCATGTGGGTATGCACCACTAAAGTTATTCTTTCACCTTAAATCTTTTGTAGCCGTCGGTCTGACCACCTGTCCGGAGCCGATGATTCCAGCAAACGGCATAAAAACCGGAGATAGATACATGGTCAATGAGGTAGTGGCCTTCACCTGTGAGCCTGGATACACTTTACAGGTAACACCTACACGTACGGCACCAACCATTACAATACAAATTTATTTATTTAATGTTTTCACCTACTTTTTTCACTTCAAGGGCCATTCTCATATTTCCTGCATGCCTGGGACTGTGCGTCGATGGAACTACCCTCCTCCTCTTTGCATAGGTACATATACACACACACAAACACATACCCGTTGCTCTTCTGTTTAGTGTTATGCATGATAAAAGATACAAAAATGTTGGTAATGAACATCCACCTGCATGAACACTGCAACCAATAGAGCACAGTAACATTTTGATTGATTCGCAGTAACATACTCGAGGACGAGAGGTTCTGTGGAAGTAGTTTTGAGCCAAGAGCCAAAGCTTCTGAACTTGTACACAAAGCAATTGATTACATTGGTGGATGTGTTATGACCTTAATACTTTACTTCTCGCTGAACATCTGTAGCAGGTCAATTCCATTTAAAATCAACCTTGACCAGGACAAACTATACTTAGCTACAATGTGTGTGTATCAACATCAGGTGGTTCTACAACCAAATGTTTCTTTACCTGCATTCAACATGACAATATGAATTTTAAACCATAATATGTTAACTTTATCAAATAATTTTATGCAATGCAACTCAGAAATTTCCTTTTTTTTTTTTTTTTTTTACTGTTACTGTGTGTGTGTCTCTCCTGCTGAAATGTCCACTAATGTCACAGATAATAAACCAATATTACTGTAATACTGGAAATAAAAAAAATTTAAAAAAGGGAAAACATTAAAGCATTAAATTACAATAATAAAGTAGTTATGTAATGTAGTGGGGGTCTTAATATTCATTCATTCATTCATCTTCCATTCCGCTTATCCTCACAAGGGTCTCGGGCGTCCTGGAGCCCATCCCAGCTATCATCGGGCAGGAGGCGGGGTACACCCTGAACAGGTTGCCAGCCAATCGCAGGGCACATACAAACAAACAACCATTCACACTCGCATTCACACCTACAGACAATTTAGAGGGGTCTTAATATCACCAACATAAGATCATAATATTGCAACATAAAATTTTCGGTTAATTTTTGTACAAACTGAAATGTAACAGTCTGAGACTAGAAGTTGTTTTTTTAGAGATCTGACATACAGTATACACTTATTTATCGGGTAATATCGTTATATATCATCAACACGAAGTAGAAAATTAACTTTTTGTCTCCTACTAGAATTAGTTTTCACTGACCATTTTTGGCTTCTTTTTTTTGTTTTTTTTCTCATTTAATATTGTTTGTGTTTATGTGGATGTGTTGCCTTGTTATCACTACCCTTACTTTCTCTCATGCCATCAGCTCGTTGTGGTGGGGTATTGTCTGAAGTCACAGGAGTGGTCCTGAGTCCCGGTTTCCCCGGCAACTACCCCGGCAACCTGGACTGCACCTGGCAAATTATCTTGCCAACAGGATATGGTAAGCATTATGGGCTGGAGGAGAAGGATGAGGCACTGTCAGTACATCTGTTGACATAGTTCATGGTGCAAAATTAGCAGGAGTGACACATGGTTAAAAGCATTATCGCGTGTTTAATTAGAAGCAAGCGCTTGATGCGTTATGTTTTAAATTTGACATTGATAACGTCTGGTTGTATATGCTTGGAATATGTGTGCAACAAATGTGTTTGCTCTTGGACTATGAAATCACACTGCTAAGTAGTAGCAGTGAGCACATTTGTTTCATTGTGTATATATTGGTCATACTTCATATATTTTTGTTATTTCAAAGTTGTTATAGCCAGATTCATTCATTTATTCATTATTAAAGTTTTAAAGTTGTATTTTATTTTATTTATTTCCTTTTTTTTTTTTTTTTGTAATTCTAGGAGCGCATATTCAGTTCCAAAACTTTTCATCTGAAGATAACCATGACTTCCTGGAGGTTCGGTCAGGAACACAGCACAGCTCAGCCCTTATTGGACAGTTCACTGGTTCGCAAGTCCCACCCTCCCTTCTAAGTACCACCCACCAGACCATTATTCACTTCTACAGTGACCATTCCGAGAACAGGATAGGATTCAAACTCACTTATCAAGGTGAGTTCGCCTTTGATTGTGACAAGTCACATAAATCAGTTTACGCCAAACAGCAAATTACCACGCTTTTAGTTGAAAATGACTTAAAGCCAAACAGTCGTGAACCATCTGTTTTGTTTTATTCAACTCCAGTTAGGGATCACTTCATGTTGTTTAAATGATGAACTAAAAACCTGCTTCAATGAATGTTACAGATAGATTACAATTGGTTAGTATCCAAATTCAGCGGCCAAGTCCAATTAATGGAGAGTATGATGAAAGGTTTTAAGCTTTCTTCATTGGAGAAATGTTTTTTTTTTATTTTATTTATTTTTTTTAATTGCAACCTTATGTCTTTGCTCTAATCATTATTAAGGGATGGAATGTTAGCAAAGCCCTCATGAGCGGCTGACATCTTGTCTACTTCACTTTTAACCTTGAGTGGTTCTCATCAAAAACACAAAACATGTCACTGTGGGCCTTCCTGCCAGCATAACCTGGCTTGCTAAAGGACACACAAGCTCACCTACATTTACAGGCATGAGATAATTGCCCCTGTTTTCACCCCAATTTGCAACAATCAAGTCCTGTCATGTGCCTGCTAACTCCCATGGTCCGCACAGAGATTATTGTCTGGCCCTACTGGACAGGGGGAAATTATATATATATATAATTATAATTATATATATATATATATATATATATATATATATATATATACACACACACACACACACCCGGAACCGGTCGCCAGCCAATCGCAGGGCACATAGAAACAAACAACCAGATGTGCTAACCAGTCGTGCCCTTCCATTATGCAATACTTAACAGTGTTACTTACTTTTTCACCCCTGCTGTTATTAATGATCTTTAATGTTGCATGCCCAAAATAGACCAGAGATGTTCTTGAAGCCCATGATGCGAATAAATGCATATCCTTATGGGCCACATAACTACAGTATGTACCTATCAATAGTGCTATTTTGGTCACCCTGAAAATGGTTTTGATCCAATTTATCTTACTGACTTAATTTGTTGTTCCCAATATTAAGTACTATTGTGTATGAAACAGTTTTAAATAATGCATATGTACTAATATATTGTCCATTTTTAGCTTATCAACTTCAAAACTGCCAGGATCCTTCTCCTTTCACCAATGGCGACATCATCAACGGTGACTACAGTGCTGGCCGGTCAATAACATTCCTGTGTTATCCTGGATATGTTTTGATTGGACACCCAGTCCTCACATGTCTGCACGGGACCAACCGGAAGTGGAACCACCCATTTCCGCACTGTGAATGTAAGAACAACTCATATGGCGCATTAAAGGTCCCATATTTTGGCTATTTAGACCCCCATAGAGTGACTCTCTAACATGGACTTAGTATAAAAGTGTCAATTCCATTTCATAAAAACACCTTGATTTTGTCATACGCGTGTCCAGAAAAGGCCACTCTGACAGCTACTTCTGTTTGACCCAGTTTTGTATCCGCTTTGTCCATATTTGGCTATGACCACCCCCTTTCCTCTGATTGGTTGCCTCCGTGTAGAAGACCCACTTATGAGAGCACACATGCATGTTATGCTGACAGCGCTGGCTCAGGAGCACAGAGGTAGGCGGAGATCTTCGCTGGTGACGTAGATAAGATTGAGAAATTCAAATGACCTGATTTCAGGCCTCTCAGCAGAAAAAAAAGTGTGGGACTCAGGAATGCGTGGATGATTTAAATTCATATTTCACATGTTTACTGAGGCACCGTAGAGCCAATATAACATCCCAAATACTAGGAAAAAAAAGGGTTTGGTAAAATACGGGACCTTTAAAATCTTGTATATCCATTATTTATGTCTTCTGCTTACTTGAGGTCAATTTTTTATTGATTTTTTTTCATGAAATGGCAGAATCTCTCTCCTCCATTTTCAGTTCTCGTGTTTTTCCAGGATTTGTGGCAGATGTCTACATAGATGTAGCACCACTTCCCACAGCTGATGTCATGTGGTTCTTTAGACTGCAACCACATTGAAACAAAAATAATTAGCATCTTTGTTTGTTGCAGACCAGTAGAATGCGCTTTTTTCTTGTTCTTTTAAGACAGTTAATCAGCAATCAATTCCTCACATTTTAGCTCATTTAAACTGATTGTAATGCATATTTCTCCTTGAGGCCTAGCTTTTTGCTAGATGCCATCTTCCAACTCTTTTATGTCTATTCCTCGCAAGTCTTGAAGGCCCAGCATGTTTTAAAATTGTCCTTTAGTTCCGAATAAATAATCTTTTATGACTCTGCCTTCACAGCTCCCTGTGGCTACAATGTCACAGCTGAAAATGGGACCATTTATTCGCCACAATACCCCAATGAATACCCCAACTCCCAAGACTGTAGCTGGCTCATCACCGTTCCCCACGGACATGGAGTTTACATCAACTTTACCTTGTTGCAGACTGAGCCTGTCACTGATTACATTGCTGTATGGTAAGCATGAAACCACTGGAATATAGAAATAAAATGTAACTTCTTTTGATCTATGGGCTGTATTTTGCAGTTGTGTAGAACTGTACTGCATCATACTGAGTTATGTTTTCCCTTCTCATATATCTAAAATTATTGCATATATACCATATTTGACACCCTGTCAATATGATGCAATGCTCTATGACAGAATTTTCGAGACATCTCATTAGAGGTTGAAGTGTATCAAATTTTATTGCCATGAGTACAGTATATGAGGCTCTTTGTACTGGTTGTTCTTTGGTGAATTTGCAAGGATCCCAACTACATATCCTCCTGGTACATACTCTACTTTATGCACACCCTAGCTCTGGTGTAGCTATAATGGGATTCTATGTGGGGCTAAAATTGTAATACAGGGAGTGTGAGAGCAATGCATTTACAATGGGACCACTGACCAATTTAATCTGACTCAGTGGACCGGGCACGAAAGAGCCCAGGGAGGGCTCGGTAACACTGGTAGTAATGATAAGATTCAGTGGGGAGTGGGGAATGTAATGAAAGGAGTACTGGGGCTGGGATCACAAATACAGTGGGACTTGGCTGTATTTGACAAGTTTGGGTCACCTCAAGACAATTCTCACTTACTAGTTGCAAGTTGGCCCAACGTTGGTGAATTTACTTCGAGTGAAACTGAAATCAAGTGGAATTGGCATGACCATTTGCTATGGGGGCATGAGTCAAGCCATAAAGCGACCAGTTCAAATACACTTGGAAAGTCATACATTGACGATGCAACTGGTGAGCTCTTGGTTTCGATTTTGATGGCCTTTAGAGTCAATCGGTACATGTATGGGGAGGCCCACAAACATGAGTGCTTGCGCTCGCGGAACACTACACTAAACCTATATAAAATCCCTTTCCGACCTTATAGTGTAGCAGTATATATAATATAATTTTTACCGCGCCATTAGTGAAAGCAGGATGGACGATTTCAAAACTAAATCTACCTACACCTCATTAAGAATACATATATTTGAAAGCAAGCAGGCTTGCCAAAAGATGAGCTTTTTTTCTGCATAATTTGTTAAAACAAAGGAGCAACAGTTGCTTTACTGTTCTTCATTTGGTAGTCCAAATGACAAATGTTGATGTGACATCATCAGGAATGAGCAATTGTATGCTGACAATATGCTGTGTCACATGAAGGTATTATGATATCATGCAAATGCATTGAGATGACATTGAAACGAGCCGTTCCAGCCTGTATTGTGTATTCTGGCCTTTTCGCTGCCCTTAGAGTACAATAAACATTAAAAAGCGAGAGGTTGCATTTAATGATGCATCCAAAACATTTTTCAAGGCCTCTAAAGGGACAAATGAAAGTTGTATGTTTGAAACTTAACTCTCTTGCTGTGTTACGGATTACCGTAGGGTCTTTGTTTATCAAGTCTCCTGGTGGCTCCTGAGACCAACATAAAGCAAGTGAGGTAACATTTACCTTTGCATGGGATCTGCAAAATCTGTCAGGTCTAGAAGTTGTACACATTTGAATCCAGGCGACAAGTTCCTCCAAGGGAGGGGTAGGCTAGATTTACTAGCTTTAAAAAAAAGTTTTGAAACCTTTCCACATGACGAGGTGTTTCTTATGAAGAGTGAAATGGAAGAAAGATCAAACTTTACACATGCACGCACACACACACACACTCGTAATTTTGAAACAATGATATATGACGAAAAAATACTTTTTTGTAAAAAAATGCACTCGGCTTATTGGATTAGTGTCATTTCATTAGTTGTATTTTTTCATTATATACTTAACCTACATTAATGGGGACTTGTGGAGAATTGACTTTTTTAATATCTTAGATAGGCGACACGGTGGCCGACTGGTTAGAGCGTCAGCCTCACAGTTCTGAGGAGCGGGGTTCAATCCCCGGCCCCGCCTGTGTGGAGTTTGCATGTTCTCCCCGTGCCTGCGTGGGTTTTCTCCGGGCACTCCGGTTTCCTCCCACATCCCAAAAACATGCATGAATTGGAGACTCTGAATTGCCCGTAGGTGTGAATGTGAGTGCGAATGGTTGTTTATTTGTATGTGCCCTGCGATTGGCTGGCAACCAGTTCAGGGTGTACCCCACCTCCTGCCCGATGATAGCTGGGATAGGCTCCAGCACGCCCGCGACCCTAGTGAGGAGAAGCGGCTCAGAAAATGAATGGATGGAATATCATATATACAACCTCAATTCCAATGAAGTTGGGACGTTGTGTTAAGCATAATTAAAAACAGAACACAATAATTTGCAAATCATGTTCAACCTATATTTAATTGAATACACTAGAAAGACAAGAGATTTAATCTTCAAACTGATCAAATTTATTGTTTTTAGCAAATAATCATTAACTTAGAATTTTATGGCTGCAACACATTCCCAAAAAGCTGGGACAGGTGGCAAAAAAGACTGAGAAAGTTGAGGAATGCTCATCAAACACCTGTTTGGAACATCCCACAGGTGAACAGGCTAATTGGTAACAGGTGATTGGGTATAAAAGGAGCTTCCCTGAATTGCTCAGTCATTCACAAGCAAAGATGGGGCGAGGTTCACCTCTTTGCGAACAAGTGCGTGAGAAAATAGTCGAACAGTTTAAGGACAATGTTCCTCAATGTACAATTGCAAGGAATTTAGGGATTTCATCAGCTACGGTCCATAATATCATCAAAAGGTTCAGAGAATCTGGAGAAATCACTGCAAGGAAGCGGCAAGGCCGAAAACCAACATTGAATGCCCGTGACCATCGATCGCTCAGGCGGCACTGCATCAAAAACCGACATTAATATGTAAAGGATATCACGACATGGGCTCAGGGACACTTCAGAAAAAAATGTCAGTAAATACAGTTCGGCGCTACATCCGTAAGTGTGACTTGAAACTCTACTATGCAAAGCAAAAGCCATTTATCAACAACACCCAGAAACGGCGCCGGCTTCTCTGGGCCCGAGCTCATCTAAGATGGACTGATGCAAAGTGGAAAAGTGTTCTGTGGTCCGACGAGTCCACATTTCAATTTGTTTTTGGAAATTGTGGACGTCGTGTCCTTTGGGCCAAAGAGAAAAAGAACGGACTGTTATGGACGCAAGGTTCAAAAGCCAGCATCTGTGATGGCATGGGTAACTTACACATCTGTGAAGGCGCCATTAATGCTGAAAGGTACATACAGGATTTGGAGAAACATATGCTGCCATCCAAGCAACGTCTTTTTCATGGACGCTCGGCTTTACACGATCAGGATTTTTGGGACCGATCAGCGAGTTAAAAAAATGATAACCAATCCGATCACAAGATTGAGGAATGTGTCTATTTAAATGACCTTCTCATTTACTGTATATACTTGTGTACTTAATTTCTCCCAAAAAATTATATTTACAATAAATAATGTATCTTTGTTCCTCTATTTATGCCAGTGAGGCATAGTGACAGACAGAACAAATGAATGGTCTTCTATTAGATGGCAGGAAGTACATACAGTAATTAATGTATCCACTTTTTGTGACATTTTTGTTTGTTGGTGTGCCGTGAGATTTTTCAATTGTAAAATATGTGCCTTGGCTCCATAAAGGTCAAACCAACATTACAACATGACAGAAATAATGGCCGCTAACTTACTGTAATTAAAATACTTTATTTTTAATTACTTCACCCACACCGAAACTTTAAAGCATGATTCGACAGAACGGCGGCATGTTTACGTACAACCGTTCATGCTACCACTAGCTTGCTAGGCTACATAACATTTTGTTGCCTGCTTGTGAGCCGTATCATATTCAAAGTACGGGAACATACCTCAAGCAAGCCTTAAACGAACGTCCTCTCCTGTCCTGAGCACCTGTGACCACCAGCACACATTTTTCCCGATTTTGTCCTTATAATACAGTCGGCGCGATCCACTCTTCTTGTCGTCATCTTGGTAACCAGTAATGAGTTGACAAGCTAAAGCCCAGTGATCGTAAAAAACGGGACGCGGTGGTATCGGAATACAAGATTTTATTGCTGTAGTCTGACATAGTGCAATTGTGAAAGAACACATTTGTCTTATAGTCTGATCCGGCCGGGTATTAATCAATGACGTCATTGATCGGATCGGCGAATTAAGACATTAAAGCCGATGACCATAAAATGCTAAATATCGGGCGATACCGATCAGGCCGATAAAATCGGTGTAAAGTCTAATGGACGCCCCTGCTTATTTCAGCAAGACAATGCCAAACCACATTCTGCACGTGTCACAACAGCGTGGGTTCGTAGTAAAAGAGTGCGGGTACTAGACTGGCCTGGCTGCAGTCCAGACCTGTCTCCCATTGAAAATGTGTGGCGCATTATGAAGCGTAAAATACGACAACGGAGACCCCTGACTGTTGAACAGCTGAAGCTGTACATCAAGCAAGAATGGGAAAGAATTCCACCTAAAAAGCTTCAACAATTAGTGTACTCAGTTCCCAAAGGTTTATTGAATGTTGTTAAAATAAAAGGTGATGTAACACAGTGGTAAACATGACCCTGTCTCAGCTTTAGTTAATGATTATTTGCTAAAAACAATAAAGTTTATCAGTTTGAACATTAAATGTCTTGTCTTTGTAGTGCATTCAATTAAATATAGGTTGAACATGATTTGCAAATCATTGTATTCTGATTTTATTTATGTTTAACACAACGTCCCAACTCCATTGGAATTGGGGTTGTACAAATAATTGTAGGTCTGAAGTATCTGCCCACCCATCGCATGTGAAATTAAAATAAATCTGCCTATTTCTCAAAAAGGTTCTCGCACTACCACTCCACTGTAATACAAACAGATGGCTAACTAACATAATAACCATCCCACACCGTATTTTTAAGCCAATGACTTGGCAGAAAGGCTGGGCGAAGTTCCAGAATGAAAGAACCAGGTTGAGGCGGCGGCCAAAGTAAAATCATGTCAAAGCTAAAATGAGCTGTGGTGTTGGTGCAGTGTAGAGTTATCTATCAGTGTTACCAGCATTAGAGTCTAAAATAATGTGATAATAACTTTCTGATAAGTTGTAGACGGGGGAGTGAGGGATAGTTGTGCTTTGCGAAGTCATGTGCTGCATCACTACAAGAATTAACTAGTGGCTTTGCAGAGATGCGGGGACTCGAGTCAAATAACTTCACTCGACTCGAGTTTCCAGTTTTATGACTTGCGACTTGCTTGACAAATACTTAAGAAAGACTTGAATTGACTTTGACTTGAACTACATGACTTGACAAGTCAACTCGTTTAGAGTTGGAAATCTGCATTTTAACTGAGACAGTTTGCCTTATTTTTTTAAAATTAAGAAGCGATTTGAGGGGTATTTCATGCCAAACTTGCAACACAGTCTACGCTGTTACACACTTGCCAGTGTGACGTAGCCACCTGCATGAACAACGATGGAAGGAGCTCCAAAGATAATACAATTTGGATTCAAGGATCATATTGTCAATGAAGTCTGCAAAAAGAGGATGGCAACCTCATGGCTTGCAACTCGCCCATTAAAGACACAACAACAACGTCAAACATAACCTTTAATCTGACAATTGCCAGTTGTCCAGAGTCAGTGCTCCTAAAAAAATTAACAAACCCAACTGAGTGATTTAAGTAAAGTAAGGACACAGGACGAATGCAGATGTTGTTCACATTACTTTTATATTTGAAGGATGGCAACATTTTTATGCCATGTATTATTCCCTTAATTATGAATCTCTTTCATTCTCCTTTAGCCCATTAGGTACACATCTAATTATATTTGACCAACAGAAAACAGTCTTGGCTTTTGCTTAATTGTGTTCTCTTATGAACCGTAGGAGTTACACGGCTGTCACCAAAAAGTACATCGTATAGTTTGTTGAGAAATAAAGTTCAGTTAAATTGACTTTGAAATACAATTTGCAATAACTTCAATCAAACATCATCACAGTTGTTGTTCATTTAACTTTTAGAAGGTGTGATTACTTTTTTAGTTGTATGATTTATGGGGGAAAGAAATTGTGGAAAATTTTTTTTTTTATTTCCACTCCAATATATGTTGCGACTGGAGCAAGATTGTATGACTTGACTTGTGACTTGCTTAAATCAAGTAATGACTTTAGTCGACTTGACTTGCTTGATTATTCCCCGCAGTGACGTGGGACTTGCTTGAGACTTGAAGGTTATGACTTGAGACTTGCTTGTGACTTGCACATACTGTATGTGACTTACTCCCACCTCTGTGACTTTGTGATGAAATACTGCATGTGATAATCCAATGGGATCTCTATGAGTTCTTGCTTTTAACGTGTGTGAGTGCTACGGTTAAATTAGCCTAGCCAGTGGTGATTTTGCACACTGTTTTGTTGAATGGGGAGATTAGCGATAGCTGAAAGCATTTTGCACTTACTTGACTAATATGTCCGCACGCCACATACACAAAAACTAAATTTCGACTCACCTTTGGTAAAGTAAAAGTATATCCCAGCAATATGTGGGGTGGGATGAGTGCTGACGCACTGCATGAGACACATTCGCCCCTAAAATGAGCCAATTTCACATAGCAAGAATTATGCTGTAAAAATATGTCTACAATTCTTGATCCGTGTGGTACTTTGACAAAAGCATGCCACAAACATGTTAAGACACATGGTAACAGTTTTAAATTGAGGGAGAAAATTGCATAACATGTCACTTTTATGGGAAGCACACTTGGTTAAAAAACATGTGCTGCCCGAACTTAATGTTGCTTTTCATGCAAGTCCTTTTTTTAGCATCGATTCTGGCTTCTCCCTTCGCCAGTCCTTTTGTTCTATGTTCTCATTAATCATACTAGCGCTGAATGTCGCGTCTTGTGCATTGCTGTGTTCTTCATATCTCACTGATTTGTGCTTGCTGCTTTTCGGCCTGGCATACCCATCAACTCCTGAGTAACGGTAGCAGCAACTGCATCCAAATGTCAGGGAACGTTGCCAAACTGTCCCTATTGTATTTTGCTTTCTGCTGAATGACACCACCACAACGTTTATTTTATTGGGGGATAGATGCTTATTTGCAAGTGCATACAGTTGTGTTGGGAGGTTTACCAACCCTCATCATGGGCATGTATGTTGTTTCCATTTTAGACTTTTAATGATGTATATGATCAGTTCTTTTCCCAAGGTGGAGGCTTTGGGTTGGCCATTCCAGAAGCTTAATATTAGCCTACTCAAGCTATTCCAAAAGCAGTTTTAAATTTGTTAAGAATCATGATTTGGAGTCCTAGATCCTTGTTCTACAACCCCAATTCCAATGAAGTTGGGACGTTGTGTTAAACATAAATAAAAACAGAATACTATGATTTGCAAATCATGTTCAACCTATATATAATTGAATACATGACAAAGACAAGATATTTAATATTCAAACTGATAAACTTGATTGTTTTTAGCAAATAATCATTAACTCAGAATGTTATGGCTACAACACATTCCAAAAAAGCTGGGACAGGTGGCTAAAAAGACTGAGAAAGTTGAGGAATGCTCATCAAACACCTGTTTGGAACATCCCACAGGTGAACAGGCTAATTGGGAACAGGTGATTGGGTATAAAAGGAGCTTCCCTGAATTGCTCAGTCATTCACAAGCAAAGATGGGGCGAGGTTCACCTCTTTGTGAACAAGTGCGTGAGAAAATAGTCGAACAGTTTAAGGACAATGTTCCTCAATGTACAATTCCAAGGAATTAAGGGATTTCATCAGCTACAGTCCATAATATCATCAAAAGGTTCAGAGAAATCACTGCAAGGAAGCGGCAAGGCCGAAAACCAACATTGAATGCCCGTGACCTTCGATCGCTCAGGCGGCACTGCATCAAAAACCGACATCAATGTGTAAAGGATATCACCACATGGGCTCAGGGACACTTCAGAAAAACAATGTCAGTAAATACAGTTCGGCGCTACATCCGTAAGTGTGACTTGGAACTCTACTATGGAAGGCAAAAGCCATTTATCAACAACACCCAGAAACGCCGCTGGCTTCTCTGGGCCCGAGCTCATCTAAGATGGACTGATGCAAAGTGGAAAAGTGTTTTGTGGTCCGACGAGTCCACATTTCAAATTGTTTTTGGGAATTGTGGACGTCGTGTCCTTCGGGCCAAAGAGGAAAAGAACCATCCGGACTGTTATGGACGCAAAGTTCAAAAGCCAGCATCTGTGATGGTATGGGGATGTGTTAGTGCCAATGCCATGGGTAACTTACACATCTGTGAAGGCACCATTAATGCTGAAAGGTACATGCAGGTTTTGGAGAAACATATGCTGCCATCCAAGCAATGTCTTTTTAATGGACGCCCCTGCTTATTTCAGCAAGACAATGCCAAACCACATTCTGCACGTGTCACAACAGCGTGGCTTCGTAGTAAAAGAGTGCGGGTACTAGACTGGCCTGCCTGCAGTCCAGACCTGTCTCCCATTAAAAATGTGTGGCGCATTATGAACCGTAAAATACGACAACGGAGACCCCGGACTGTTGAACTTCTGAAGCTGTACATCAAGCAAAAATGGGAAAGAATTCCACCTTCAAAGCTTCAACAATTAGTGTCCTCTGGGAACGTGTTGTAGCCATAAAATTAATTTAAGTTAATAATTATTTGCTAAAAACAATCAAGTTTATCAGTTTGAACATTAAATATCTTGTCTTTGTCATGTATTCAATTAAACATAGGTTGAACATGATTTTCAAATCATTGTATTCTAATTTTATTATGTTAACACAATGTAACAAGTTAATTGGAATTGGGGTTCTATAATGATGAAAAACAATGTTTCCAGTCAACCATTAAAAGCCCCAAATGAATATGACCATCATGCTCGTTATGATGATTGTATGTTAACTTCTTGTACAATACTCTATTTGGCGAATATACTCCAGTCATTTCATACGGATTGTTTGTCCATTGATTAAGCAAGACATTGGCACACATACTGAGATATTCCACTCTACATTCTTCTGAGCCAGAAAAGATGACAGCCATGATACATTGCAAGATCGTAATACTAGCCTGATTGTTCACATTTTTATATCTCTTTACAGTGAGCATTTTTGTCACATTTCCGAATTCTTACATGTAGGTTTTGCATGTCCAGGAAGGATATCAATTTACTTTGAAATGCTTTTTGGGGGGCACATTTATCTTAGTGTCTTGTCTTTTCTTAATGTGTGGAAATAGCTTCAACTTGATGAAGGAAAACATGTACAATATGTACTATATGACTATCATTCCTGTTAATATTTGGGATCAGCTGATCTTAAAACAAACTCACAACAAACTAGCTTAACTGCTTATACTATGCAATAGCTGGAAGATATGCCGTGATAAAAGATTTGAACAAACAGCTCAAGCTAAGTGCAAGATTTTATTGAGCTAAAGAAGAATTTCTTTACTTTTCAAAATAAGCATATAGATAGCATTATAGATAGCCACCAAAAAATGTATTTAATTAAATACAGTGGGGCGGCACGGTGGCCGACTGGTTAGAGCGTCAGCCTCACAGTTCTGAGGACCCGGGTTCAATCCCCGGCCCCGCCTGTGTGGAGTTTGCATGTTCTCCCCGTGCCTGCGTGGGTTTTCTCCGGGCACTCCAGTTTCCTCCCACATCCCAAAAACATGCATGAATTGGAGACTCTAAATTGCCCGTAGGCATGACTGTGAGTGCGAATGGTTGTTTGTTCCTATGTGCCCTGCGATTGGCTGGCAACCAGTTCAGGGTGTACCCCGCCTCCTGCCCGATGACAGCTGGGATAGGCTCCAGCACGCCCGCGACCCTAGTGAGGAGAAGCTGCTCAGAAAATGGATGGATGGATGGATAAATACAGTGGTTGTTTGCGTTTCAGGCAGAAAAATAAGAACCACTCCACCACACTCTAGATTCAATTTGTACTTAAATAGACAAATGGTACAATTTGATTCACTAAATTAAAGTTCCAACACCTACAGAGGACTTTGAATTATTGAGCAGTCAAGAGATTCCAGGCACTCTTTTTGAATTAAAATTTTACAACCCTTGTTTAATCCAAATACATGCTCATTAAAAACAAAAAGGTGCATTTAGGAACTTTAGAAAATGTAACCTTTCAACAACATTCAATATTTAATGAGCTAAATTAAGCCTTTAATCCAAGGGCTTTGTTCAATGAACTTGTTTGGGAAAGGGTGAAAACGCAAACAAAGGTACCAAAACAAAAAATCACTGCCACCCCAAACCGATATTAACATGAAGTATATATATAATAGCTTCTCATTTGTTCTCTTTCTACTTCCTCTTCTGAACAAGATGTGCCTTGTTTCATTACGAAACAGTAAATATACTGTTAAAATTAGACAGCAAATGCAACTCAATGGTAGCTAATCAAAGTTATGTCAGAGGAGGTAATAGTACTAAAATAGCATCTGGTAATAATTATTTTGCAGTGTGTCATCTTGTGTTTTTAAGAGCTCAAATTGTTCAGACTGAGTGATGGTAGAGTGAGTATAAATTTGGATCATTATGTTTATGTTTTTCTGTCACAACGCCGTGTCTATGAGATAAGAAAGCTTTTGCTTGTGCAGTCAGTTTGAAGTGTCTTTGTCACATGTGCAATCCCACTTGGTCTTCATGCAGGGATGGTCCAGATGCATCCAGTCCTCAGCTGGGCGTCTTCAGCGGCAACACGGCATTGGAGTCGGCCTACAGTTCCAGCTCCAATGTTCTGATCCGCTTTCACTCTGACTTTTCAACTGGAGGATTCTTCATACTCAACTTCCATGGTACACAAACACATTCGCCTGTTGTTCTTTTTTTTTTTTTTTTTCAAACTCTGGGGAGCTCAAAACGTACCCAGAATGTCTTTGCGGGTTATGTCACTCCACATGAATTTGCTTTATTCCACCATTAGATATTTTCTTTTTCCTTTGAGGTATTAAAAGGGTTGTTTGCTTGCAATTCAAAAGAAAAACACATATTTTTCTATATTTGTTAAAACAGTCATTATGACTTAACAGTAGTACATGATACAGTAAATATGACCTGTGGAAAAATCAGTCCCATCTTGTGCCTCTAATTTGATATCCAACAAGTAGCTACAATTTGTGCAGCTTCTCAGAAATATTACTGGTATAAAAATATGAAAATGCATTGTTGTCCCTATAGTCTTTCATCAAACTTTGGGAAGTTGTGATCTTTATGTATGCTCCTTTCCAGCCTACCGTCTGAAGAAATGCCCTCCTCCGCCTATAGTGAAGAATGCTGAGATAATCTATGAGGATGAAGACTTCCTAATAGGTAATGATCCAGACAAATATATATGATCAATTAATATTGTAATGAAGTGTGAGGGGGAATCAAAGTTCAAGATTCATTCTTCAGCCTAAATATTGTCAGATTGTCTTCTCTGAAATGCATTGTCTTTCCCATCTAATGATGTATAACATCCAGCATCTATACTCAAATGGGCCTAGACTTTCAATGTGATAAAATATGTGCTTAGGTTTTGAAAAACATCCATTTTGGGGAAATAATCACTTGTCAAGGTCTCTATTTTCCCCTCAGCACTTTGTTATATAATGTGCTCATAGCCTCTTGCTTTTCAGCCTGTGTGACCTTTTAGATCAACCGTAGGTGTAATTTTGAACATAATCTGACAGCAAACATCAATTTTCCCTGTCAGACGTATGCAGAATGTAGCCTTTTGTGATCAAATATGTCATCATCTCCCTGCGCAAAGAAAACATCAAAAGTGTGACCAAACATTTTCATTGCTGTTGAAAATGCTTGCTTTGAAAAATCAGTAGATTTTAATATAGAAAAAGCTGTTGCTTACTTGGTCATCAAAAGAAATATCATGAAATATTTGTTCTTTTTAACACAACAATGAGAGGGAAACATCAAGGTATACACATTTAGAAAGAGTTGCAACAATAGTTTTGCATGATGCCATACATTGAATTACATAGCAAACCTTAATCAAGACAGCTCAATACATTTCAAACTTTAAAGAATAGTGTTCTCTTACATGCAGCCAAACACAGAAATCAATAACATTTTGGATTTCTACCCACGTTTGAGTGTCTGTTTGTCATCAGCACTCAATTCTCCGTCAATTAGTTTTTACGTGTGACCCAACTTTGCTTAGAATAAATCAACAACATATTCTCTACTGTGACGGAAAAAAAATATATAATATAAAATAAAAATATTATATATATATATATATATATATATATTGGAAAGTACTCGTTTTATAAATGATCACATATTTGGTGTTATGCTCAATGGACTCTTCATTGCTCATTGTGGTACTACATCTCAGTAAATATCCCCATGTTTACACCTACTCCGAATGAATGAATGAAACATTAACTATATATGTCATTTTCAAGGCGATATTGTGGCTTATCGCTGTCTCCCTGGATACACACTTGTTGGAAAGGCGGAGCTCATGTGTACGCTCAACTCTCATTTACTGTTTGAGGCCCCGCCACCAGCATGTCAAGGTAAGGCAGCATGTGACTTCCAAATCATACATTAATCATAAATTTAATGTATGCAAATTTTCACACCTGGGTTCAAATCCGGCCTCGCCTGTGTGAAGTTTGCATGTTCTCCCCGTGCCTGCATGGGTTTTCCCCCCGGCTACGCCGGTTTCCTCCCACATCCCGAAAACATGCACGGTAGGTTAATTGAAGACTATAAATTGCCCGTAGGTGTGAATGTGAGAGAATGAACATTAGGGCTACAATGAAAAGGAAACACAATTGTACAGCTATAGTGACAGAGAATTCCTGTATTAACATAGATGCATTATTGTGAGCATTAATGTACGCTGCATGAAAATGAAGAATTTTGCAGCTGTTGTCAGTTTACACTTTTCAATAAGTGTGAAAATATGATGTGTCATATCAAAATCACCATTAGTGCGAGTGGTTTGTGATCAGTTTTCTTTGTGTTTTTTTTCTCATTATTCTGTGTGGGACAAAGGAATTAAAAAGAACAACAACACTGAAACAACAGAATGTAAATAGATTTGTTTTATGCCTACAGTAAAACATCCATCCATTTTCCAAGCCACGTATCCTCACAAGGGTCGTGGGAGTGCTGGAGCCTATCCCAGCTATCTTCGGGCAGGAGGCGGGTACACCCTGAACTGGTTTCCAGCCAATTGCAGGGCACACATAAACAAACTCACATTCACACCTAGGGGCAATTTAGAGACTTCAATTAACCTACCATGCAAGGTTTTGGGATGTGAGAGGAAACCGGAGTACCCGGAGAAAACCCACCCAGGCACGGGGAGAACATGCAAACTCCACACAGGCGGGCCGGGGATTGAACCCAGGTCCTCAGAACTGTGAGGCAGACGGTCTAACCAGTCGGCCACCGTGCCGCCACAGTAGATCATAGTTTGTGAAAATTATACATCCTATCCCAGAAATTTTCATTGATTTTTCACTCAAAATGCAAAACATACTGTTCCAGACGTTCACATCTGAAAAAATGAGGGAAAACATACAATTTTCTGTTTATTGTACACACTTTTTTATTATTATTTTGTCATCACAGTTGCTAAATAAACTATTTTGATTTTATTATGTACATGTATGTATCTTCTTTTAATCATTTAGACAATGATGTAGCATTTAGACTCTGCGAGTCTCGAGAAAAAACTCTTTTTACGTAAGCATCATCAACACGTAGACCGGAAAGGAATTTGATGCAGTTTGTGGAATTCGTCAGAAAAGCAAGCTCTAGTATGCATCACTTTTTGTTCCTTTTGCAGCAGAAGAGCTGCTGAGAGGCATGGTATTCACCGTTGCTGTTTTCCGTTGTGTTAAAAGCTAGGAACACTGTGCTCTTACAATAGCATCAAGCAACTGAAGTGCTCCTTGGGCGCAATTAGAGTTCACCTCCTCTTTATGTGCCTCTATAATAGTCATCACATATAGAGAGTGGTCCTTCCAGTGTACTTGTTTGTACTCAAGGCTGATGAATGGATGGAGAAGACTGCATCCACACACTGTTTGATTGTCACACATCCAGTGTAAACAGTTGCTAAGATAATGAATTTCTATGAAACCAAAGTTACTAGACTTTGGGTAAGTATACAGAGTGGACTTGTAAACAGGAAGACAACCTTGAATGAAGTGGAAAAAGCCTTGAGAAAACCTCATAACGTGTTACTTGGAGATGTAGTTTGCACAATAAAGTTTATTATCCTTAGATGGTTTATAACATGTTAGTGCGTACTTACCCTTCCAGCCCAGTGTCCAGCCAACGAGGAGCGGTCTTCATCATCAGGAGTCATTCTGAGTCCTATGTTTCCCAGCAACTATCCCAACAGTCAGACCTGCTCCTGGCTACTGCACATGCTTCAAGGTACACCTGGCCTAGTAGGCATTGTGTTAACAATCACCTGCCACGTCAATAGGTACACCTGTATTCTGTGAGCTAAACTTAACTTCTACCTTTGCAGCGATAATAGTGCTCAGAATTGATTGAGGTTGTCAGAAAGTTAGTATGTTTATTATGGTTGTGTTTCTATTGTCTGTCTCTTATCACGTTGCTAAATGAGGGAACCAAAATTTGCAGTGCAGTTCTATAACCATAATCATAAACATGTTGAATAAACAATCCTCATTTTTCTACAGCTCATAGTTGCCTATAGTTAAATGACTGTCTTGTCTCTCAGGATACATCATCAATATCTACGTTGAGATGTTCCAAAGTGAGAAGCAATTTGACGAGCTGGAAATTTTTGACGGTACACAAAGCCGACCTCTCCATCTCTTATTTCACACACACAAACACACACATACACGCACACACACACACACGCATCTGCTAATTTTATTTGTTCATGAAAAAAATCACCACCGCTAATAAGAGTCACAGTAGTTAGCTCTCATTTGCAGTGTGCGAAATTTCCCCCCAGGAGAGCCGAATCTGTTACATAACAATAAATCAAAAAGTTTGCATAGCACATTTGTGTGTGTGTGTGTGGGTGGGTGGGTGGTTGGGTGTGTGTGTGCGTGCGTGTGTGTGTGTGTGTGTGTGTGTGCATGGGTGCGTACGTGCGCATGCTCGCATATTTATTTTATAGAGTTTTGATAACTTTAGATGTTTACAAATTTACTTTAATTTCACCACACAAAAACTAATGATGTTCGGGAAAGAACAAAACAACATTAAACTGTATCTTTATTAAAGCTTCTTCAGTGGTTGCTGGCTGTTACATTAAAACGATAAACACAATTATGGCATTTTTGATTCTGCCAAAAAAAGCTTGTGCATTTGTGGTGCAGATGAAAACAATAAGTCAATAGGTGTCGCAGGTTTGCAATAGCTTGATGAATAAATAACTGCAAAACAATGTAACAACAACAAAAATCACATTCATCGCAATAATTTGTGCACATAATTTAAACATACTGAAAGGCTTGCTTCATCTCTTTTGGTTGGCACAATATTGCACATTTATTATTATTGGATTATGATAGTAATGGAACTGCTACCCAGGTGAAAAAAACAAATTATGCAGTTGTCCATGCAATCTATAACGTAGGATTGACTATGTCCACAGTGGTCGCTTCGTAGGGTGTTTTATTCATGTGCTCCTTGCAGGATCCTCGGGGCAGAGCCCTTTGCTCGTGGCTCTCAGTGGAAATCATTCATCTCAGCTCAACTTCACCTCCAAAACCAATCAGCTTTACCTACGTTGGTCCACTGACCATGCAACCAACAAGAGAGGATTCAAGATAAGATATACAGGTACATGCACTCCTATACACTATACAGTATAAATTGCGAATACATTTTTTTTTCTCTTTTTTCTTTTTTTTTTGATTGATCAACGTGCCCATCAGAAAAGTGCAAGTAGACACTAATTGCAATTTATACTGTAGAAATATATGGTGATAGACAATTTATCCCACTGGGCCCCTTCCAATTGTTAATGATAGTCTAAGTAAAGTTGTATCTACACAACCACCTTTATAGATTGTAATTATTTCCAGAATGTAAAAACATATGTGTAATTGGCATTGAACCACAAAAATAAGAACAATAGAAATAGTGCAACACAAAGCAATCACTGTTTACTGAAAATGGAGTATCTGTCAAAAGTTACCACAATTTGAAAATGTGTTGTAATTTACAGTGAAATTTAAATAATTTTAACTGCAAGTTGATATGTATGGTAAGAGTTTTTCATCAAAAGTCAGCTTCCAATGATGGAACTATTAACTGGCTTTTGAATGACATGACATGAATCTATTAATGATCCCCTTGCCACCCTTGCCACCATGGTAGCAGACTCTAGTTCATTTTTTTTTAACTTAAAATATTTCCAATTTGGTTTCATGTACAGTAGTATTATTGGAGTAAGTACTGTACTTGAAGCCTTTGGCCTCTATACCCCTATCGATTTGAATTGTATAACGTGGCGCAGAGAGAGCAGATGCATTTTCAAACAGTTAATGAAAGACGAAAGGCCATATGAGTCATATATGAGAGAGGCTGATGTAAGATACTTCTTAAATGGATGAATATCCGACTTGGAAATGATAATTACTGACTCCGTTGTCATGTGTGGGAGAGTAGTCATTCCACCCACCCTGAAAAGGTTTGCTGTTTGAATGCCAAAACGTACTGATTCTTTCTTTGTTTTGGCTTTATCTCTCGATGTCTCTTCAGCTGCATACTGTAGTATAAATGATCCCCCAGCGAATGGGGGCGTTGTCAACCGAACCAAACTCCGACCAGTTAGCAGACTCCAATTCTACTGTAACCATGGTTACCGTCTGGTCGGCTCTACAAATTCTACCTGTAGACTCTACCCCAATGGGCTTTTCCAATGGGACACACCTCCACCATTCTGTCAAGGTAATATTATAAACACTTATAGTGGTGCTGTGAGATGTGAGTAACCCAGCGAGTTTTGGGCGATATGTGCCATTGTTTGGCTGAATTTTTGCTTTGATTTGCGGGCAAAAAAATTGAGATGCAAGTGCTGTACGATGTCAGTGAACTCAACTCTGTTCACCTCACAACAAGCAGCAGTTTGGCAGATCGTGAACAATTCTTCTAAAAGAAGCTTGAAGCTATCTATTGCCACTCCCAGTTGAAGTTTACTGTCAAACTAAACATATAGCAAAGAGAATTACATGTCGCGTGTTTAAAACAACCACATACTTTTTGCCGTAATAGTCATTTTAGCTTGGTGTTATGGTGTTGTATAAACCTTTAAGCAATGGATATTTGAACACAAACAGTGTAGCAACACATGTAGACAGGCAATATAATACAATAATTTATTCTTTATCCTTTGCATAAAATGACTAATATTGCTGCAGTTACTGAGTCAGTCGTGAAACTCGCCATGTCTGAATTCTACTGTCCCCAGGTGGCCGAGATGCACATACAGCTTAATGTCGAACAACAAAAATGAAGCAAAAAATGCTTTTAATTCTTTAGATTCTATTTAATTATGGCATTACTGTTTGGTTTTATAAAGTCTAGAGTGCCATTTTTCTCATTTTAAAAAAACACATTACCATTCATGTCAGTTGAGAACGATGATTTGAGATGCGCGCGTTTTGAGTTACGAGGATGGTCACCCAACAAATGAAACTCATATCTCAAGGCACCACTATCCAATAGTCTTAAAAGGGCCAATTGTTCTCACATGATAGATTGCATGAGTAGTTCCCCAACACTTTTCTTTATGATTGGCAGCTATCTCCTGTGGAATCCCCCAGTCACCAGGCAATGGCAGCTTCTATGCCTACCATTACAACGTGGGCAGTCAGGTGACCTACCACTGTAAACACGGTTATCACCTTGACCCCAGTTTTCCAGCTACAACAGTGTGTTTGGAGGATGGGAGCTGGAGTAATTCAGCCTCACCCCCAAGGTGTCTCTGTAAGTATTACTTCTTGTGATTGGAGGGAAAGAGGGAGTGCTACAGTATGTGGGTGATTTATTTCAAGAATGTTCAGAACCCTCTATCGCATCACACTGATCATATTCTGTTCATGGTAAACTTATGAAGTTCCTAGTGGGTGGCTGCAGTAAAGAGAGCTAAACGTGTAGCCTTAAAAGGGGAGGAGCAAGATTTCGTTTTGAAGGTTATACTGGTCATACTTCTAATACAGTATTCTAACATGATAACAGTGGCACCTGGCCACCTGCAAGGCCAAATAAAATGCAGTTCAGGATACAAGTAAAAAAAAATATATATATATATATATATATATATATATATATATATATATATATATATATTCATAGGGCAAAATGGAAAGTGTATACCTTTCTTGAGTCCAACTGCTGCCATCATTAAATTTGTATTAATCAATAATTTTATAACATTCATATTGAACTTTTGATGACGAGTAACAATAGCAGCTAGCCAAGTGGTTGGCTAATGGGAGCAGCTAACAATAGCAGTTGACTACACTTAACTGATTCTTCACTATGCTAACTTATCCACTTGGCTCCCAACAGTCAACATCTGGCTCAGTGTCAAATCATCTCTGGCTGGCATGGCACTGAAATACTCGTTCATGCGGGCCAATGCGAGTACATTAGGACAGGCTTTTTTCTTCTCCTCATTTATTGTCAGTTAACATTAGCACCACCCACGCGGTAGTCTTGCTCAAGGGCACCTCGGCGGAGTTCAGGAAGCTTGCCAGCAACCACTTACAATTTAAATATATATATTTTTTGTCTTAAACCAGCCACATTCCTGTCCTTAAAGCAAATCCTATCAGTCAGCTACTCAAAAGCTAAGCTGCAGCCACCATCATTAACTGCTCCCTTCATTATTTCAACTCTTATGACCTTATATGTATTTCCCAGCCATCCACTGTCCCAGCATTGAGGGCGCCTTGTCAGATCACGTGACCTACCGTCTGCTGTCTGGTACACTGGGAGAGTTTGGTTCCATGGCTATGTTGGAATGCTTAACAGGGTATTCTTTCGGGGCAGGGCATCGGACACTAAGCTGCCTCGCCAATGGGACTTGGGAGGGGTCAGATGACCCAGCAGCATGCAAGAGTAAGTGTAAGTTCTGTGTGTCCACAGGTAGCTGCAGAAAAGGATTTCCCACAGTTTTATTGTAGGTTTTGTTGTTTTGTTCTATTTGGAATTATAATTGTATTTCATTGTACAGTACACTCTATTCCAGAGGCTCATGTATTTTAAAATGAATTACATATTGCCATGTTTCTTATTATTTAACATCTTGGCTTTTTTTACATTGTCAATATTAATTTCTTATTGTGATTTGTAGTCTTATCCTGTGGGGATCTTGGTTCTCCACCGTTTGGCACCAAACTAGGAACACTGACCACATTTGGTGCAACTGCAATCTTTATGTGTAATCATGGTTACACATTGGTGGGGTCTCATGTCAGAGAATGTGGAGCCAATGGGCTGTGGAGTGGTTCTGAGACCAGGTGTCTTGGTAAGTCTAAATAAAACGAGTTAGAATTATAAATGCCCCTTATGTCCAAACTAAGCACTCCACTTCACACAGGGCTTTATTTGTAAAACTCTCTATATTAATAGTTAATCAGGGGCTGGGCTAGACTCAGTTACCTATCCATCCATCCGTCCTTCCATCTATACTGCTTGTCCTGATTAGGGTCGCAACAGTGCTGGAGCCTATCCCAGCTGACTTCAGGGTGAGGTGGGGTTCACCCTGCATGCAAACTCCACACAGGAAGGCTGGAGCTGAGATTCGAACCCCGAGCTGTAAAGCAAACAATCTCACCACTTGGTGTGCGCTACGCAGTTACCCCTCAATCTTAATAATTCGTTTTACTAACTAAAGTATTTTGTAAGGTACCGTAATTTCCCGTGTATAATGAGCATTCCCCCCCCCCCCAAATAACTGTCAAAAGTAAATAGTGCGCATTATAGGTATAAAATTAAAAAAACTTTCACATTTTATAAATGTATGCCGCCATCTAGAGGTTGTGAAGAAACTGTACACTTTCATTCCAATAAGCCACCGCCACCTAGAAGTTATAAGAAAGGTGTACACTTTCATTACAATATGCCACCGCCACCTAGAGGTTATGAAAAAGGTGTAGCCTACACATTCATTCCAATATAACAGGGGTACGTATGACTGCATATATGTAGAGTTGTGCTCATAAGTTACATACCCTGGCAGAATTTGTGAAACATTGTTTTTTTTTTTTAAATATGACTGATGACTGAAGAACCACCATCATTAATTTCTTTATAGTTATGTTTTGTTTAATGATAATAATGTTGTGAAATGCTTGACAGTTTAATTTGAATCCCATTAAAATAAAATTAAATGTGTTTCACCTGTACCTTCATGTTTTCTTTAAAGAATTGTACCCATCTTACAAATTCTGCCTGGGTAATCAAACGTATGAGCACAACTGTGTGCTTTCTCATTTACTAAATAAAAGTAGGGCTGTGAATTTCAAAATAATAGCAAATAAATAAAAAGAAAGTATTATGTGTTCAAATAAAGTGCTTAACTTAAGAATAATTCTAAACTAACAAAATACAGATAATACTTAGTGTTTTGATCATATGCGTAGAAGCAAAATCACGCATGGTAAAAATGCATAATACATAGGTAGAAGTGTTTTCCAGAATTTTGAGGTCAACTTTGGGTGTGCGTATTATACATACGTGCGCATTATACACGAGAAATTACGGTACTTTTCTGTTCCCAGTACACAAAGCAAGATCCGTAAAGACATGCTTCGGTGAGTTTGATGTGGTAGAAGCCTTCTATCAAAAACATTTGAGATGCACTCGAACAGAGTTTGCAAGAAACGCCGTCTCTCAGGTCCAGTGACCGCTGTTCTACCGGATGAATAGACAAAACATTCCACAGAAACATTCCAAAATTCCCTGTTGCTGCTGTGGCTGCAAAGTGAGAAAAACACAGTGTTTATTTAGGTAGAATAGCAAGGTGTTGCAATATTTTTGACCATACAGTAGTAGCTGTGTGTGTCTAGATGTGATCAATGAAAATTAGATCAACCAAAAACAAGATAATCCGCTGACATACCCTAGTGAACACAGATGACTTACTACTGACACATTTGATCACATAATGCCCTATTCACCCCTCAAAGCACTGACTCAAGACCATCTAAAATGATTTGAATGTGTTTCAGCCTGGATGTTGCACGTGCGAACAAAGCACGTGCCACCATCCCAGCACTCTCTCTTCAAAGAAATATATTCCACAAGGTCAACAAAATAAATCAAAACATATACATCTTTCTGACCTTTCACTTCCGTAACTTGCTGGCATCTTTTGATGTAGAATTCCAATCTAATTGATTTTTTCCCCCCTTTAGCTGGCCACTGTGACTCTCCAAATCCTATCATCAATGGCCACATTAGCGGTGATGGCTCCAGTTACCGCGACACAGTGGTGTACCAGTGCATGCTGGGATATCGCCTGATTGGCACATCAGTCAGAATCTGCCAACAAGACCATCGGTGGTCTGGAACAACACCTGTTTGTGTCCGTAAGTACTGTATGTGATATTTCAAATGCAGATCAGCCTGTAGTTACCAAGAAGGATAAATATCAATGATAAATTTACTTATTCGTATAGGTATAAATATATTTCTGACGCTGAGAGTGATTATTTTTTAGTATAACTCTTGTATTGGCTTGAATTCCATTGTGCAGATGTACTTAATGACCTATCTGCGAGTATCATTTTGTCTCAATTGATGTTTCACTGACAGTTTGTCACAGCTCTACTCTCTTCCCTCAGCCATAACTTGTGGTCACCCTGGAAACCCAGTCAATGGGCAGACAAACGGCAGCGAGTTCAACCTCAACGATGTTGTCAACTTTACGTGTAATAAAGGTTACATCCTAAGTGGAAATGCACGCGCTCAGTGTCGACTAAATGGCCAGTGGAGCAGCCCCCTACCTCTCTGCAAAGGTAGCAAGATAAACAAAGCAAGATGTTAATGAATGCATTTGTATGTACTATCAAATGTGAGTGTGAAGAATGAAAATGCATTTAGCCTTAAAAGTATTTTATCTGTGTTATATTGTTATGCAGTTATGTCGTTATAATTAATACACTACCATTATTATCAAATTGCATGTGTAAGCTCACAGTGAAGATTATTATCTTCGCAGAGTTGAATACAGGTCTTTTGTTGACCCTCATTTGTGCAGGTGTAGTGGTTCATTTTCCTGACTTATGTGGAGGCAGTGTGGGTTCAGTTCCCACTCAGTGACTGCAAATGAGGGTGTAAATGGTTGTCTGTCTCTATATGTACCCTGTAATTGCCTGGCAACCAGTCCAGGGTGAAGTATTGCGTCTTGAACAGGAAAAGTGGTGTAGAGAATTGATGGATGACTAGTTGTACAGGTCTACGTAATGTTATGACCAGTGTGTGTACATAGTACCGTATGTGAGTCTCAACATAGAAATTCACCCATACACACATAATGTACGACATATTTCCAGAGACACAATCTACTCGGCTAACCGTGTGTGGGTTTAACATTACCAATCCCCACTAACCTTGTGGTGGTTTAACAGTTATGATTTATTAAATCATGCAAACACTCGGGTGCTCTGCTCGATCACGGGGACTGATCGATACGGCAGAGTTGTACACATATGTCTTTCATTCAAGGAATTTATCTAACTCCTTCACATTTTGCTTTCTCCCCCATCTCTTTCCTCTCAGTAGGAACTGTCAATTAAGAGGCTTTTCTGTTCCCCTTGGGTGCCCATACATACTGTACATACACACACACAAAGACTCATATTCATATTCCCCCCTTGGACTTGAATCAGAGTGTATGTTCGTCTCCCCAGTGACATGTAGAAAACAAAACTACACTTTTTTACTGACATTAAGCCCAAAGACTGTTGAACAAAATGGACCAGCTGCCTTGAAGACTTCTTTAATACTGCTTGTTTTGCTAATGGACATCAGAGGGACCTCTCCTAAAAATGAATGACTAATTGTGTCATTATTTAGTGACAGGAAAATATACAAAATAGTTTTGGGGACACACTGAAAAGATATATGATACTACAAATATTTAAAAAAAGTTAAAATATCACAAGAAAAATGTTTCAGGGAACACATTTGTATTATTTCAAGCATAAACATACTGTGAGTGAAGTTAAAACATACTTCGAGTGAAGTTAAAATTTACTCAGTTTCACAAAGAATGGCATTATTGTCAAAAGTACCCGAAAAGGAGCTACACACACAGAAAACATCTATTTTGTTAGGTTTGTTCCATCAAATTATATTTTCTAACTTGTTCATTTGTTCTCCTTTCTTGCCAGTGGTAAACTGTTCTGATCCAGGGCACGTGGAGAATGGTGTGCGGCAGTCTGGACTACATTACCCAGAAATCTTTAGCTACGGTATAACCGTGGCCATCCACTGTAAACGAGGATTCTACCTGCTCGGTTCCGCGCTCCTCACCTGCCTACATGATGGACGCTGGGACAGGCCAACTCCTCGATGCTTGGGTGAGTATAGACTGGTAATCCTCCTTAAAATAGTTTTACCTTAAAATCAAATTCAATCAATTAACACTCAAGAACATTGTCACAACAATTTATTTAATGAATATCATCAAACAATGGGTAGATACAATAAAAGACAATCTATTCATTTCCTAAAAATGTCAAATCTTGTACTGTATTTCATTAGCTTTCATTATACATACTATAATTTTTGGATGTTTTATTGCCTAATAGAGAGGTTTTTTTTTTATGCTCTTTGAATACCAACTCAAATAATCACATATGCTACCTTGCCCAATTAAGGGCTTCATCATTTATGTTATCTGAGATGAATGGCTTTTTGATGCAGCTAAAAGACTTAAGAACATGAGTGGGTTCAAAGGAGAGCCTGAAAAGTTATAAATTGTCCATGTGGGTGTGTGATTTTGTATGAGGGCAGTGTTAAATAACAATTTGGAAAAGGAGAACATTTCTGCCCAATCACACTTTTGAACAGACCTTCAAAGGAAGACGAAGGGCTCTATTTTTGTGACTGGCGTATGTCCGGCGCAACGCGTGGCATAACTGCACGGAGGTGGGTTCCATTCCATTCCTTCCATTATTGATCATTTCTTCGACCAGTGCACCCCAACACATCTTAAAAGAGGGACATTTGCGCTACAGGGGGCATGATCACAGCCGACTCAAATCCTGTCCAATCAAAGCGGCTCCTCTCATTCCCTTTAAATGTGGTGGGACAGAACCACACTCACAGTCTTTGACATGTCGGAAGAAGAAACTGATTTGCGTGAGTCCAGGAGGTCAAAGCACACAATGTACGTTTAAACGGAACTGCAAGCAGACCTCCACGGACGGATGATGTAAAGGAGAGCACAAATATCTGTGCTGTGAAGTGGGGACTTAGAGACCACCCTACACCTACGATTGTTCGTGTGCCCTCCAGTGCCGGCCAGTGGGATGATGTAAAAAATATGATAATAATAATCCATTCATCCATCCATCCATTTTCTGTACCGCTTATCCTGCGTTCCACAAATTGATTTCTACAATGATTCAGATGGTTTAATACCAGCTGTTCACATATTTATGAATGAGTAATGTCAGACATCCATTACACTTGTCCACGTAGCTCAGAATCTGTCTACCTGTACCCTGATCAAATTCACCAAAATTGTGTTAGACCAGTGGTCTACCTACGCTGGACATATACATGGTCACAGCAGGGGTAAGTTTAGACCAACTTTCTGCCAACAAATTGTCACCGCGCTCGGGCGCATGTCGAAGGACACACCCTCATTGTGCTGGTATGCCCAGCTTGTCGCAGACTGGTCTTGGAAATTGGCAAACATGCGCAGGGAGCCTTGTGGTTGCACACAAATCAAGATACCGTACATCCGTATTGCGCTCCGCCGTGGATCCCCCGTCTATGAAAATACAGCCCTTATGCTTGAGACTTGGTTACCATTTTGGTTGCACTTCAAAAGATGAATACGGTATGGGAGATCAAGATTCCATGTGTCCGGGTCATATCAGCAAGCTGTGACAGTTAGTGTTGGCCTCCCCTACAGCAGTTTTTCAGGTGTACTGTTTAAACGTAATGTTATGCATGATGAGCACAAACGTACATCTCACTGCCAAACATTCAGGATGAGTTAAATAAAAAAATCATGCCTGTATGCCAAAATTACTGGCACAATCAATTTATGTCTTGAAACTCAGTAATATGTTTGTTTTTCTTTCACCACCACTTCTAATTCCATCCATCAGCGTTGCTCTGTCTCCCAATTGTTCCACGGAAAAAGCGTAAGCCCTGCCTAGAATGCAAAACCCTGTTTTAAATACCGCAGGCTTCAGCGCTTTTACACCTGTTGCCAACTGCATGTGCAATCTATTAGAGTGAGTACACACACAATTTAGTGCCAACTATTTAAAATCTTAGTAGAAGATTGAAATCTTAGTAGATCATGCAGAACGCGCAAGTGTGCGCATGCTATTTGGGATCTTAGTAAAACATGTCCTTAATCGTATTTACTTTAATCTATTTGTCTATCTGTTTCAATACTTTCCATCACCTAAAAAATTGGTGCTTGCTTTTTAAATAATGTTCTTAGTTAAACGTTTACTTGAACTACACGCCCTGAAATGTCACATCAAGTTTTGGTGCCATGCCCAATTGTTTTCATCCATCCATCCATTTTCTGAGCCGCTTCTCCTCACTAGGGTCGCGGGCATGCTGGAGCCTATCCCAGCTGTCATCGGGCAGGAGGCGGGGTACACCCTGAACTGGTTGCCAGCCAATCGCAGGGCACATAGAAACAAACAACCATTCGCACTCACAGTCATGCCTACGGGCAATTTAGAGTCTCCAATTAATGCATGTTTTTGGGATGTGGGAGGAAACCGGAGTGCCCAGAGAAAACCCACACAGGCACGGGGAGAACATGCAAACTCCACACAGGCGGGAACGGGGATTGAACCCCGCACCTCAGAACTGTGAGGCTGACGCTCTAACCAGTCGGCCACCGTGCCGCCCAATTGTTTTCAATCTCCAGTGAATATAAAGTTCCAATACTTTTGGAATAGAGTGTATGTGGCTGATAAGCAATAGAGATTAAAGTGAAATGTAACAGAGGGAACATGTCTTATTCTGAAAGCCCCAACACGTTAGAATGAGTACATGGTAGCATGGCTGTAGAAATGAGGAATGGGACAAAGAAGGTGAGATAGATGTGAAGCATGGGGTATTCAATTCCAGGAACAAGGTCTTATCAAAAGATTGGTAGGGGGGGGGGGGGGGGGGGGCAAGCAGACGATGAAGTAATCCAACTTTGGCTTGGTGTCACTGGACCAATTGTTTGGCAGAAACAGAAATATCGAGGGCAATTTCTTATCTGTGTCATCGAGAGCTGTGCTAACCTGACCTCTGTAAAATGTACATTTTTCCAAAATTGAAGAGGAAAATAGAATATGTTGTTCTGTGATGTCCCGCACATTGACATTATGGAAGGATTTCAAGGAGATAAAAGTTTTAAAGTTTTGTTGTTAAAGTGAAATTCATTTGAAATAAATTATTAGTGCTCACGACGGATGTCCCGATCCAACTTTTTCACTTCCGATCCGATCCTGATAATCCAGCTTTGAGTTTTGGCCGACACCGATATCAGTCCGATCCAATTTCAGCAATACTCATACATAATTAACTTATTTTGTAGGATGGAATGTTGGAAAAGGCTTGATCAAGTGATATTACTCAAACAGAGAACAATAATCAGCAACGGTAGGTATGAGAAAAACTGACCCATTTATTATTAACCAATGGGTTACATAAAGTAACAGCTGTGCATGTCTTGACCTTTGAAGGACAGTGTGGTACACGAAATGAGATACACACTTGCGGTAGCAAAGAAAGTAGAAGTCACAGTCGAATATTGTTGCTGTAGCTCGTTTTTCACAGCGTTTGAAGAATATATGCCAGAGAGTATTGTTACATTGCCTGTTTGTATGTGTTTATACAGTGTTTATGTACTAATATTCATTATTTTGAGAGGTATTAGTGCCACAAGTTTGATGGAAATTTTCATTAGCTCTTTAACGGTGTTTTTTATTCATTGTGTGTTAGCTTTGAGCTCACGATTTTTGTGAATAAAATCAAAGAAAGAAACTAAGTGTGACATTTAATAGGTATAAATCTTTTGTTATATCTGTTTAGTTTTACAGTGAACTTCAACTGGAGTGTCAATAAACGACTCTAAGCAAGCAACATTCACTATTACTCCTTGCTACTATGTTTACACCTTAGCAAGCTGTTGTTGCGATCACGTGGGATCTGTATGCCATCCGGGCGCTGTTGGATAGAAGTGCTGGAGCGTATCGTGGAATGGACTGCTTGTATAAAAGTGGTAAAATCTGAGATGTTAGATCCAGCCCGATCGGATCCTTGTTTTTCTTTGTTTTTTTTTGGTTAACATCAGACCGTTTTCCAATCTCAAAGGACACCCCGAGTGCTCACACTGTGTCAGGCAGGTTGATGGCTGCACAACATGCATTTGGTTATCTTGGTTATTGGTTATCCTAACTTCCCTAACTACTACAACCATGTTCTGTGGGCATAAGTGTCATTTTGTATGTGTGCATTTTCTTGTCTAGAATTTGAGATTTTTCTAAAGTGTTATTCTATTCTTCCATGCTGTAGACAAGGGCACACATACAGTAGCTGTCTTTCATGCAACCAGGGCAAGTTTAGATATCAACCAATGCCCAAAATACAGCAGAACTCGTAGATGTGTGTATCTCATTTCATAGCATTCTTAATTGACACTCAATATAAAAACATATTAACCAATTTAAGTCTTGTTGTGATGTCTTTCATGTGTATCTTCTTGACACAAATCTCTTGAATTTCTCCTTAAAGAGCCTGTAAAGTAAATTCACAAATTTATTTCTATATACATTATTCATGTTTAAAGATAATTGCTGGAAAAATGTGCTAAGACTGGGAACTATATAGTACTTAATTGTGTATATATAACGTTAAACTATTTCACCATTTCAGTTTTCACGATTTTATTTTGATTTTTTGATTTTTTTCGTGCGTGGCTAAAACGGTGCCACGTGACGTGCTTGAGTCCAGCCTTAGTTACCCCTTCCCCAGTACATAAGAAATTGAGCACCTTTGTTTGCATCGGCGTTTTTTTGTTGCAGTTGTGATGTGCAGTTAGCTAGCTAGCTTGGCCTACACCCCACAAAAATCCCAAGATGTTTTTTTTTTTTGCTTGAGTTAGATTATAGCTCTCTAAGTCATATTTTTTGTTTTTATTTATTTATTGATTTTATTTTTTTGAAATTTAAGACGTAGTGTGATTCGATTTGGCACATATCTGATTCCAAATGTATTCTATCCATCCATTTTCTGTTCCGCTTATCCTCACTAGGGTCGCGGGCGTGCTGGAGCCTATGCCAGCTATCTTCGGGCGAGAGGCGGGCTACACCCCGAACCGGTCGCCAGCCAATCGCAGAGCACATATAAACAAACAACCATTCAGAATCACATTCACACCTGCAGGCAATTTGGAGTCTTCAATCAACCTACCATGTATGTTTTGGGGATGTGGGAGGAAACCGGAGTATCCAGAAAAACCCACGCAGGCACGGGGAGGACATGCAAACTCCACACAAGCGAGGCCGGGATTTGAACCCCGGTCCTCGGAACTGTGAGGCAGATGTGCTAAACAGTCGGCCACCCCAAATGTATTATGATTATTATTCATTCATTCTAGATATTTGCTTGTCACCATATTTATTTACTTATTGCCTCGTAATACACAAAAACACGGACCATTATTCACACTATCTCCCACCTTTCCTCACCATCTTCCTTTTTCTCTCCTTCCCTTCTATATGTCTTCCTCCAGCAATGACCCAGCTGTAATACTTAATGCAGCAGTAGATGCAATCCATACTTGGATAAGTTCCCATGTACGTTAACACCACTCCCCTTTTCTCTCTTTCAACCTCCCTCAACCGTCTCTCCAGCTATTTCCTGCGGTGACCCTGGTGTGCCCCCAAATGTAGTCGTGCCTGGGACTCAGACCTGGACATATGGCTCTGTGCTTCAGTACTCCTGTGTGCCAGGAGGGATGCTGGTGGGCAATGCTACACGCCACTGTCAAGAGGATGGCACTTGGAGTGGGTCACCGCCCTACTGCACTGGTAAAGTCTCTTGGCTCTATACAGCTTCAACCCCACTGTGTATAAGTTGCACATAAGTTTGGATGTTTAGTTGCTAACAAATATTGTTCTTCATACAAGCTATAGCAAACAATGAAGATATGTTTTTGGTGTGCAAAGCAGGTTGTTTCTGAATCTACATGCTTACTAGGTCACAACATCTCCCAGCAGCTCCCCAATTCAAATCAATGCCAGAAGGGAAATATGATGCGTATCAGATCTGATGAAAGCAGCAAAACAAACTTTTTTTCCCCCTCAAATAGATAAATAAATGAATAAATAAGGGGAGAAAGTCCAAAGTGACTTTACCAGCACATAGTGCTCATGAATGTAAAAATAATCAAAGCAATAAAATGAGCAGAATAGCATAATAAAATGGAATGAATCAAATTTGTGGGGGGGGGAAATCTGTACACCTGGTGAACTGAAACAAAAAGCCAAATAAAGTGGAATAAATCACATTTGAGAGAAGAAAAAATGTCAGTATACTGATAGTAATACTGTCAGTATTATGAATTTGGTGTATGCCTGAGCTCTCATGTATAATATGTTGTGTATTTTAGCATTCAGCTTGCCAAAAGCATACCAACCAGCTGAGATGAAAAACTTTTTTGAAAGGACTTGGTAATTCTTTTTAGAATTTTTCATTCAGTCATTCCAAAACATGAAAAATATGTATTGCACCAGGGCATAATGTCTCCAAGGCCTCTTCTCATTGAGGACATTGAATACTTGCTCCAAAGATTTTTTTTTTCCAGACTGACTTTTTGATGTCTTTCTAAGAGAGGTCATCAAATCTCTATCTACTTTTAAAGGATACCGCATAGTCAAAATAATGTCAAACTCTACCTTTTTCATTTTACTTTATTATTCCCAGTCAACATCAAAACCAATTACTAAAGAAATATTTGAGAAAGATTGTTTCATATTTAAGTATCTTTTTTCTTTTTCCCCAACACAACTAACTTTGCAATGACTGTTATGTACAGGAACTAAAAAGACCACTTTATCATGGCTTGGTCTTCTTGTTTGAGGAAGATGAAGGGAACAAGAGGAAGAGCCCTGGTTTACTACTCATGTTGTCAAGTGCAGCTATTATGCACACCTCATAACACTACAACTGATCATTTCCAAAGCCAGCGTCAACTGTCTCCACAACCGGAACACAATAAGCTTGCTCGGCTGGCCTCGGACCAGAAGGCTCAGCAGGACAGAATCCATCCTGCAGCTGGAGAATCTCATTGAGATGCAGGAAGCCTTAAAGGGAGCTCTTAAAGTCACAAATCCCTACCGGTGGAATTTAAGCTCCTAAAATTGTGACACGCTCAGCGCCTCTGCTGCTAGAACAATTTAGCATAACCTTAATTATTAAAGTTATGCTAGTTTGTGTGAGCGTCTTAGTGTATATAAAAGCCCCAGTATACGGTATGTGTATCTCTGCAATCAAGACTATACAATGATATTATATGTCATGCATCCATTTCCTCCAAAACACCTTGTATTATTGAATTGGATTGTAAATAAGGAAAATTGCTCTGCACCTTTATCTTAGATAGGTTGATACATACTTTATTCATTCTGAAAGGGGAATTCCATTGTCACAGCAGCAATATTCACATATTACAAAGAAACAAATAGGACCACTGAGGAAGCATATAAAGAAATTTAAATCTAATCTAAAAAGGAAAACGAATGCTGGAATATGATAAGTACAGTGTACAATGAATGCAAAGCGGGAAGTATAACAATATCAACAGTGATATAATGATGAATTATAATATACCCAATATGTGCAGTGTATGAACCAGCTATTGGTTTGCATAATACCTACAGTATGCATAAAAGTTATATTGTACATTCAAAATGGATTGTAAGTTCCAATCGCCCACTAAGCTTTGTGGAAATTTGTTCAGTCAGTTTGTGCAGGCATAATGACAGAAGTTTTTTTTTTTTAAATCTGTTTTGGACACCTTTAATACATGTAAAGCTACATTTAGAAAATGCAGTTGAAACATACAGCGTAAAAAAAAAAAAACTTTTGAGGAGGGTTTCCATTGTAATAATTATTCTATGGGCCATGAACAACACATCACATTTGTCACACCATGTGTACGTCTGTCCATTTACATACACATAAAATAAACATAAATTTTGAGGTTCTCTGTATGTGCTGTCTGCATTTATTTCTTCCCAGTTGTTTGTGCACCTTCCCAAGCTTTTAGAGTATTAGGAACATTAACTCTATCTCTTCTCACTTAAGGTCTGAGTCCAGGGATGTGCGGTGACACGGGGGTTCCTCCCCACGGTGCCCGTTTAGGAGGGGAAGAGTTTAAAACCAAGAGCCTGCTGCGTTTCAGCTGTGAGGCAGGATACAATCTGATTGGCTTCGCAGAGAGGTCGTGCCTCCACAACGGCACCTGGAGTGGAACGCAGCCTGTGTGTCAAGGTGAGCAAGCCCAGCAGTAAGCATTTACACAGGGAACCTGCAGTGATTTGAAAGACTCACTCCTCAATTTAACTCACAGGTTCAGTGTTGTTTGGAACACAGAATGTGATTAAAATGTTATTTTTTTTTAAAAATGTTGTTTGTAATTAATTAATCGCGATTAATGCGTTATAATATATATATATATCCATCCATTTTCTGAGCCGCTTCTCCTCACTAGGGTCGCGGGCGTGCTGGAGCCTATCCCAGCTGTCATCGGGCAGGAGGCGGGCTACACCCTGAACTGGCTGCCAGCCAATCGCAGGGCACATACAAACAAACAACCATTCGCACTCACAGTCACACCTACGGGCAATTTAGCGTCTCCAATTAATGCATATTTTTGGGATGTGGGAGGAAACTGGAGTGCCTGGAGAAAACCCACGCAGGCACGGGGAGAACATGCAAACTTCACACAGGCGGTGCCGGGGATTGAACCAGGGTCCTCAGAACTGTGAGGCTGACGCTCTGACCAGTCGGTCACCGTGCCGCCTATATATATATATATATATATATATAGAGAGAGAGAGAGAGAGAGAGAGAGAGAGAGAGAGAGAGAGAGAGAGAGAGAGAGAGAGAGAGAGTATTTAGTCAGCCATCAATTGTGCAAGTTCTCCCACTTAAAAAGATGAGAGGCCTATAATTTTCATCATAGGTATACCACACCTATGAGAGGCATAATGAGAAAAAAAATCCATAGAATCACATTGTCTGATTTTTAAAGAATTTATTTGCAAATTATGGTGTAAAATAAGTAAGATTTCCGTCTCTCACAGACCTGTAACTTCTTCTTTTAGAGGCTCCTTTGTCTTCCACTCGTTACTTGTATTAATGGCACCTGTTTGAACTTGTTATCAGTATAAAAGACACCTGTCCACAACCTCAAACAGTCACACTCCAAACTCCACTATGGTCAAGACCAAAGAGCTTTCAAAGGACAGCAGAAACAAAATTGTAGACCTGCACCAGGCTGGGAAGTCTGATTCTGCAATAGGTAAGCAGCTTGGTATGAAGAAATCAACTGTCGGAGCAATTATTAGAAAATGGAAGACATAAAAGTCCACTGATAATCTCCCTCGATCTGGGGCTCCGTGCAAGATCTCACCCCGTGGAGTCAAAATGATCACAAGAATGGTGAGCAGAAATCCCAGAACCACACGGGGGGTCCAAGTGTATGACCTGCAGAGAGCTGCGACCAAACTAACAAAGGCTACCATCAGTAACACACTACGCCGCCAGGGACTCAAATCCAGCAGTGCCAGATGTGTCCCCCTGTTTAAGCCAGTACATGTCCAGGCCCATCTGAAGTTTGCAATTTGCATTTGGATGATCCAGAAGAGGATTGGGAGAATGCCATATGGTCAGATGAAACCAAAATAGAACTTTTTGATCAAAACTCAGGGCGGCACGGTGGACGGCTGGTTAAAACATCTGCCTCACAGTTCTGAGGACTGGGGTTCAAATCCCGGCCTCGCCTGTGTGGAGTTTCCATGTTCTCCCCGTGCCTGCCTGGGTTTTCTCTGGGCACTCCGGTTTCCTCCCACATCCCAAAAACATGCGTGGTAGGTTGATTGAAGACTCTAAATTCCCCGTAGGTCGCGGGTTGCTGGAGCCTATGCCACCTATCTACGGGCAGGAGGTGGGGTACACCCTGAACTGGTCGCCAGCCAATTGCAGGGCACATAGAAACAAACAACCATTCGCACTCACATCCACACCTACGGGCAATTTAGAGTCCTCAGTCAACCAACCACGCATGTTTTTGGGATGTGGGTGGAAACCGGAGTGTCTGGAGAAAACCAGAAAAGATGCAAACTCCACACACGCGGGTCGGGTTTTGAACCCCGGTCCCCAAAACTGTGAGGCAGATGTGCTAACCAGTAGCCTACCGTGCCGGCTATATATATATATATATATATATATATATTTTTTTTTTTTTTTAAAGGTTAAGGGTGGCTCTCTTATGCAAACAAATCTTTGAGCAAATTAACCTTATCAACTCAGACTTTTGAAAAATGCTGGTCTAAACCAAAATTGGAAGGAATGCAAATGTTATGTAAACCTCTTTGCCTTTCTGAAATATGGACTTGATTATTCTGAAATGTATGTAAAAATAAATCAGCTTAGCTTCCAAGTTGAGCAACTTAATCTCTTCTTTAAAAGAATATAGTGCTATCCAGCTACTTGGCATGTTAGTCACTGTGGGCCTTTAATTCTTGTTGCATATTCCATTATTGTGAAATGAGCACAGAATTTAGAGATATTGATCTATCTGCACTATAAGTCTTGAAACGTCACACACCAACAGGGGTTAAAACTATAACAATAAATGCATGTGCCATTGCAGGTCATTTGAAATGAAGCTGCAGGTGCATGAAGCTCATTTTGGGGGTAACAGAAGAAAAACTACTGAGGTGTGTGCGTGCGTGTGTGGCCTAGATATAGAGGATTTCAGCTTGTGACTGCACTGGATTTCCCAAGATGTGCTAACAAAGGGATCCCTATACAAAGGCAGTTTCCAAAGACGCCTCTCAAACCCTTGAGAGTTTAGAGAAAATTAAAGTGGGTCCTCATAGCACTGTAGCGAACCCAAAAAAGGAAGCGGCATGATTTCCCTAATCTCACCTACAGTGTGTTATGTATCTCCATCAGATGTGGGTGGTGTAGCCAAAAATTGTACTCAAGTAAGAATACTGTCACTTTACAATAATAATTGACTCAAGTAAAGATAAAGTGTGGTCCTCCAAATAATTAGTTGAGTAAAAGAAGTACTCAGTGAAAAAAAATACTCAAGTATTGAGTAACTTCTGATGTTTGTTTTTAATAACAGCATGAACAAAAATGTAAAATTGGTTTGTGAAACTTCAGATATTGCCCAACAATATCACTTTAACGAAACCATAAATGAATTAAATATTGCCAAAATGACATTCTCTGTTTCCACTTGTGAAACAGCCCAATAGGCTCACCAGAAAGAGATGAAATTTTAAATCGCAATCTGTTTTCTCACTTTCGAATTGGAGTTCTTTTAGGCTAAAATGTGAAAGGTTTTAGGCAGAGCAGACACAGATGACAGCGCATAGCTGTTCTTTTTTGTAGTCTGTAGGGTAAACATAGATTGAATTTGTGGCCATGAGTGTAGTGCCTCTTACAACTACAAGATGTAGGCCATTGTTTCCTCAGTTGTTTCTGCCATGCTTCATGTAAATTAGGCACTTTGGAAATCTTGCTTCTGCTTAGGGCATGCGACTGCCTGGCTCAGTTTAATTGATGAAAATGAGTCAAAACGTCGCTAGTGGTTAGGTTAAATTGGTGAAAACAGAGTCACGTGACAGAATCCCAGGCACAAGTCTTCTGAGGAACCAAGACAAATACTGTAATTTCTCATTTATAGTACGCTCTCAAATATAATACGCACCCTCAAAATCGACACCCCGCAAAATCAGGAATTCGATTCTATATCCAGCGGCTGAAATAAGTATTTAACACATCACCATTTTTCTCATTCAATATATTTCCAAAGGTGCTATTGACATGAAACTTTAACCAGCTGTTGGGAGCAACCCAAGTAATCCATACATACAAAGTAGAACAAATAAGCTCAGAAATTAAGTTATGTGTAATAATATGAATTACACATGGGAAAAGTATTGAACATGCCAACTAGTTATTATTTAATACTTAGTACAAAAGCCTTTGTTTGCAATGACAGCTTCAAGACGCCTCCTATATGGAGAAACTAGTTGCATGCATTGCTCTGGTGTGATTTTGGCCCATTCCTCCACACAAGCATTCTTCAAATCTTGAAGGTTCCATGGGCTTCTTTTATGGACCTTGAGTTTCACTTCTTTCCATAGATTTTCGATTAGATTCAAAGTCAGAGTTTCCTTGGCAGTATGTTTTGGATCATTATCCTGCTGAAATGTCCACCCTCGTTTCATTTTCATCATCCTCGTAGATGGCAGCAGATTTTTGTCAAGAATGTCTTGGTATATTAGCCCATTCATCCTTCCTTCAATAATGTGACGTTTACCCGTACCATTTGCTGAAAAGCAGCCCCACACCATCATGTTGCCACCTCCGAACTTCACTGTTGGTATGGTGTTTTTAGGGTGATGTGCAGTGCCATTTCTCTTCCAAACGTGGTGTGCATTATGGCATCCAAACAGTTACATTTTGCTCTCATCCGACAAGACTTTATTCTCCCAGTATTGAACTGGCTTGTCCAAATGTTGTTCAGCAAACTTTAAACGAGCTTTGACATTTTTTTTCAGCAGTGGGTCTTGCGTGGTGAGCGTGCATACAGGCCATGGCGGCGGAGTACATTACTCACTGTTTTCCTTGTGACAACAGTACCTGCTAATTCCAGGTCTTTTTGAAGCTCTTCACAGGTGGCTCTTGGAGCACTCTTCTGATGATTCTTTTGACCCCTCTGTCAGAAATCTTGTGAGGAGCACTTGATCGAGGCAAATATATGGCGGTATGATTGGCTTTCCACTTACGTATTATGGCACCAACCGTGCTCACTGGAACATTCAGAAGCTTAGATATGCCCCTGTAACCAATGCCATCTTTATTTTTTGCAACAATTAGTTTCCCATGGACTTGAGACAGCTCTTTGCTCTTACCCATCAGGAGATGTGTCTTGACTTACACCTTGGCAATGAGATCTTTTTGTAGGCCATCGATTAGAACTGAACCAGCTGATATTCATTTGCACTGACAAGGGGTTGGATTGCTGTTTGATTATTAATAGATTTTAGGCGTTATCTTGGCTTTTCATGCTTTTTAGCACCTGCCTATCTTCATGTGTTCAATACTTTTTCCCTTTGTCATTTCACATTTTTACACACAACTTAATTTCTGAGTTTATTTGTTCTACTTTCTTTGTATGTATGGATTACTTGGGTTGTTCCCAAGGTCAGGTGAAATTTTCAGGTCAATGGCACCTTTGGAAGTATATTTAGTGAGAAAAATGGTGACGCGTTAAATACTTATTTCAGCCGCTGTACGTATAATACGCACCATCAATTTCCTTGTATCCATGCTCAAAACATGAAGTGTCATCTGTATTTTATTAGAATTTTCAAAGCAGTGTTCTCCTCTGTGTGCATGTTGACGTTCGGGTCGCTTCCTCACCATGCATTTCTACTTGAGTTCTCATATTAGCAAAGAACAAAGACAGTGACCGATCCAAATCAATAATCAATACGGTAAATATAAAAATTTAACTGTACTGCAGCATCTTCAATGACCACTGGAGAGGTATTTATCTTAGGCTTTATCACTCTCCATCTCTCCCCCCGTTCACACACACCAAGAAGCGCGATACGTTCAAAACCACTCTGAAATAAACACACATACCATAACTAGCTTGTTCATTTAGTCTTATCAGGTAGGAGTTTCTCCTTGGATTTTCTTCATCATATTACATTATTTTTGTCTGTCGAATTACCAAACTGCTGCACGGTTCCCTTCTGAAATGGCCACGCTGATCACCTTCTTTTTAAAAACAGTCGCGTATCTTTGGTCAATGATGATGTAGTGGTGCACTCGCCTGACTTTGGTGTGGACAGTGTGGGTTTAGTTCCCACTCAGTGACGGTATGAATGTGAGTGCGAATGGTTGTCCATGTCTATATGTGCCCTGTGACTGACTGGCGACCATTTCAGGGTGTAGTCCGCCTTTCGCCTGAGGTCAGCTGGGATAGGCTCCAGCGCCCCGTGACCCTAACCGGAATAAGCGGTGTTGAAAATGGATGGATGGAAATTGCATAGATCATGTGACCTAAAACTCTGGCTGGGTGGAATGTTGTTCCCCTTCCCAACGTTATCTATATACTGTGTCTGCAACCTGTCAACATCTTGTTGAGCTCTATTATAAGTTAAAACAATAAAATGTTTATGACATTGTGGGTTATATCACAACACTTTCTGCCATTTATTGGATCATTTTTTATTTTTTAAATGCCCATCCCTATAATCTGTCGATTTATACCTCTTATTTTACACACATGCACGCATGCGCACGCACGCGCACGCACACACACTCACTCCTGCTAGTTTTTTAGTTTATCCTAGTGTCCGTTTGTGTGACACAAATTCTTTGTGTCTTGTCTGTTTTTCATTCCGCTAATGGTAGTTAAAAGCTGAATCAGAAAGGCTGGTATATCTGTCACTGAGACATAAAAAGATCCATACACACATCCATCTTGTCGTTTATACAGTTTTCCTTCTCTCTTTGTGGGCAGACAGACACCATCTGGGAATACAAAGAAAGTACACACAGTCTTCCTTAATGTGCCACATATTGATGTTTCTCATCAATAGGTGTTCAATTGTTAAAGTCGATAGCTGGCATGTTCTCATTAGTGAATGTGCTGTGGTGGCTTGCTACTTCAATGTTCTTTTCATGTTCAGTGTGGCTCCATGGATTTTGAAAATTGTTGCTTACAATTGAATGCAGAAGGCCTAAATATCCATGGTTCTTTTCTTGCGGGGGGGGGATTTGGGCGAATGTTTGATGAAGCAGTTGTTAACCCTGCAAAAACAGAGGTTGAATGATGCTAATGCCTCGCTCACACAGCATAATCTTAATGAGGATTACAGGCTACAAAGCGTGCTAACAAAAAAACACCAATGTGCCACAACATTAAATGCAAAGGCATCGTCCACTTTGAAGATCTTTGACGATATGTGTTGTCTCCATAATTACGTGTAAGGTTTGTTTAGAACTGCTGGGTGTCTCCCTAATTATCCATCCATCCATTTTATTTTTATTTTACCGCTTATCCGAGGTCGGGTCGCAGGGGCAGTAGCTTTAGCAGGGACGCCCAGACTTCCTTCTCCCCAGCCATTTCATCCAGCTCTTCCGGGGGTATCCTAAGGCGTTCCCAGGCCAGCCGAAGGATGTAGTCTCTCCAGCGAGCACTGTGTCGTCTCCGGGGTCTCCTCTTGGTGGGACGTGCCTGGAACATCTCACCAAGGAGGTGTCCGGGAGGCATCCGAATCAGATGCCCCAGCCACCTCATCTGGCTCCTCTCATACTCGGAAGAGCAGCGGCTCTACTCTGAGATCCTCCGGGATGACAGAGCTTCTCACCCTATCTCTAAGGGAGAGCCCGGACACCCTGCGGAGGAAACTCATTTCGGCCACTTGTATCCGGGATCTTGTTCTTTCCGTCACGACCCACAGCTCGTGACCATAGGTGAGTGTAGGAACGTAGATCGACCGGTAAATCGAGAGCTTCGCCTTCCGGCTTAGCTCCTTCTTTACCACAACGGATCGATACAAAGTCCGCATCACTGCAGACGCTCCATCGATCGGCCTGTCGATCTCCCGTTCCATTCTTCCCTCACTCGTGAACAAGACCCCAAGATACTTGAACTCCTCCACTTGGGGCAGGATCTCATCCCCGACCTGGAGAGGCCAGGCCACCCTTTTCCGACTGAGGAGCATGGTCTCAGATTTGGAGGTGCTGATTCTCATCCCAGCCGCTTCACACTCAGGTGGAAACTGCTCCAGTGAGAGTTGGAGGTCACGGCTTGATGAAGCCAACAGAACCACATCATCTGCAAAAATCAGACATGCAATACTGAGGGCACCAAACCGGACCCCCTCTATGCCTCGGCTGCGCCTAGAAATTCTGTCCATAAAAGTTATGAAGAGAATCGGTGACAAAGGGCAGCCTTGGCGGAGTCCAACCCTCACCGGAAACGAGTCCAACTTCCTGCCGGATATGCGGACCAAACTCTGACTCCGGTCGTACAGGGACCGAACAGCCCATATCAGGGGGTTCGGTACCCAATACTCCCGAAGCACCCCCCACAAGACCCCCCGAGGGACACGGTCGAACGCCTTCTCCAAGTCCACAAAACACATGTAGAATGGTTCGGCGAACTCCCATGCACGCTCGAGGACCCTGCCAAGGGTGTAGAGCTGGTCCACTGTTCCACGGCCAGGACGAAAACCACACTGCTCCTCCTGAATCTGAGATTCGGCTTCCCGACGGACCCTCCTCTCCAGCACCCCTGAATAGACCTTACCAGGGAGGCTGAGGAGTGTGATCCCCCTGTAGTTGGAACACACCCTCCTTAAAAAGGGGGACCACCAGCCCGGTCTGCCAACCCAGAGGAACTGTCCCTGATGTCCACGCGATGTTGCAGAGGCGTGTTAACCAGGACAGCCCGACAACATCCAGAGCCTTGAGGAACTCCGGGCGAATCTCATTAACCCCCGGGGCCTTGCCACCGAGGAGCTTTTTAACCACCTCGGTGACCTCAACCCCAGAGATAGGAGAGCCCGCCTCAGAGAACCAAGACTCTGCTCCCTCATGGGAAGGCGTGTCAGTGGAATTGAGGAGGTCTTCGAAGTATTCTCCCCACCGGCTCACAATGTCCCGAATCGAGGTCAGCAGCGCCCCATCCCCACGATACACAGTGTTGATGGTGCACTGCTTCCTCCTCCTGAGACGCCGGATGGTGGACCAGAATTTCCTCGAAGCCGTCCGGAAGTCTTTCTTCATGGCCTCACCGAACTCCTCCCACGTCCGAGTTTTTGTTTCAGCGACCACCAAACCTGCATTCCGCTTGGCCAGCCGGTACCCATCAGCTGCCTCAGGAGTCCCACAGGCCAAAAAGGCCCGATAGCACTCCTTCTTCAGCTTGACGGCATCCCTCACCGTTGTTGTCCACCAACGGGTCTGGAGATTGCCGCCACGACAGGCACTAACCACCTTATGGCCACAGCTCCGGTTGGCCTCCTCAGCAATGGAGGCGTGGAACATGGTCCACTCGGACTCGATGTCCCCTGCCTCCCCCGGAACGTAAAGCGGTGCTCTGTCGGAGGTGGGAGTTGAAACTCCTTCTGACAGGGGATTGCGCCAGACGTTCCCAGCAGACCCTCACAATACGTTTGGGCCTGCCACGTCGGACCGGCATCTTCCCCCACCATCAGAGCCAACTCACAACCAGGTGGTGATCAGTTGACAGCTCCGCCCCTCTCTTCAACCGAGTGTCCAAGACATGCAGCCGCAAGTCCGATGACACGACCACAAAGTCCATCATCGAACTGCGACCTAAGGTGTCCTGGTGCCAAGTGCACGTGTGGACACCCTTATGCTTGAACATGGTGTTCGTTATGGACAATCCGTGATGAGCACAGAAGTGCAATAACAGAACACGGCTTGGGTCCTGATCGGGGGGGCCGTTCCACCCAATCACGCCCTTCCAGGTCTCACTGTCATTGCCCACGTGAGCATTGAAGTCCTCCAGCAGAACGATGGAGTCCCCAGCGGGAGCGCTCTCCAGCACCCCCTCCAAGGACTCCAAAAAGGGTGGGTACTGAACTGCTGTTTGGTGCATAGGCACCAACAACAGTCAGGACCGGTCACCCCACCCGAAGACGGAGGGAGGCTACCCTCTCGTCCACCGGGGTGAACCCCAACGTACAGGCCGGGGGGCAATAAGTATACCCACACCTGCTCGACGCCTCTCACCGTGGGCAACTCCAGAGTGGAAGAGAGTCCAACCCCTCTCGAGAGGACTGGTACCAGAGCCCCAAGCTGTGCGTGGAGGCGAGTCCGACTATATCTAGTCGGAACTTCTTGACCTCACACACCAGCTCGGGCTCGTTCCCTGCCAGAGAGGTGACATTCCACGTCCCTAGAGCCAGCTTCTGTAGCCAGGGATCGGATCACCAAGGTCCCCGCCTTCGGCCACCGCCCAGCTCGCACTGCACCCGACCCCTATGGCCCCTCCCACAGGTGGTGAGCCCATGGGAAGTCTCCGTAATCATATGCAGTGGTATTCCTTTATCTGACACAATAATAGTTACATGAGCTTTATCAACAGTTCTGCCCTCACAAGGAGAGCAAAGTAAGTACTAAAGTAAAAAAAGTAAGTAAAGTAAGTAGTACTAAGTAGTAGTACTTGCAAAAGTAGGAAGTAGTACACAAAGCCTCAACATCAGTCACCTGCGTAGTAAAGGTGGTAAAATTTCATCCAGATCGAGAATTTCTTCAGGATTCATGGGAAAACAAGAAATAAGAAGCCACAAAATCACCACAAACTAAAAATCACATGCCTCACACGGATAAAACCTTACAAATATGTTCAAATTAATTAGGATTTGGAAGACGTCTGAATTACTTTTCATTATAAATGCTATTTATCTTTTTGAAATATTTTGATTGTATTATTATATATTAAATATTTTGTCATTTCACGATTTGTGGCAACATGCTTGAAACAATACTTTGCCATCATATCAATAAAATTCACACTTACACAGTAGATCAAAAACTATAGACAGGACACTAACATATGCAGATAAAAACATAACCTCCTTAGCTGAATAAACGGTGCTCAGTTTTGAGCTATTAATTTAAGAATATGTTTATTATTGTAGTTGTGGTTTGCAATGATGCAGGTCTGGATTGTATCATACCAAGAGTTGTTTCTTAAAATGTTGGAGGCGCTCCTCAGTATGATAATAAACATACATATTTTTGAATACTTTCTTTGAAAATGTCAATCAAAATTGAGGATTATTATCATTGTAAATCAGAATGATTGATACAGCTCTTGTATTGCATTATTTTACATTATGCAGGTGTAAAAATGTTGTATCGTCAGTGAGCGTGACTGGCTCATGCATATTTACAGCATAGTTGTATTTTGAACAAAACCAACAAGGAGCAGTTTAAAACCACTGTGGATACTGTAGGTGTGTTTGGCCTGAAGCTCACTTCCAAAGTACTGCCACTGTCTGCTATTCAGTGGTGGGAATCTATCCAACAACCCTTAATAATTAATTAGCCTCACTACCTCAAGGACATATTTATGTTATTTCCATCTGGCTCCAGCGATAATCTCATTATTGCAGACAATACACCCAATCGACCTTGCGTGACAGCAAGGCAGTGTTGCTCACTCTGACATTTTTAATAAGATTAACCATTATTGTGGAATATGCCATCACTTCTCAGCTGTATCGTGTGGGAACCCTGGCACCCCAGCCCAAGGCAGGATCGTCTTCAGTGACGGCATCACCTTCGGCAGCTCAGTGGCGTATGCGTGCTGGGAAGGGTTCAAAACATCGGGCCTGACCACCAGACACTGCACAACAAATGGGACATGGACAGGACAACCACCAGACTGCACTGGTAGGGGAAAGAAGTGATTAAAAACTGCATGTTGTCTCAATGTGTCTTCATTTTCTCTACTGTCTGCTGTAGCTGTAACAAAGAGGCCCAAAGAGGTTTTTGAGGGGTGGGGGGAACAGATGAATTGAGGCAACTTAGCACCTCTGGGACACTCAAGAAGTTTCTGTGAGGAAGTTAAGTAAAAGGAGAAGTTAAAGTGAAAAAAAAGAAGTGAAAGTATATAAATAATTATATTAGATACATCAGGGGTTCCCATAACATTCTGCAGATCAGATCATTACTATCCATAACATGATGTTCTCTCACTTCCTGCAGTGATCAGTTGTGGAGACCCAGGGCCGATAGCCAATGGCGTCTACTTGGGACGTGAGTTCACCTTCAACCACACAGTGGCATACCGTTGTAGCCCAGGTCACCTGTTGGAACCACCTGGTCGCAATGTTTTACGCTGCACTAAAGATGGAATGTGGAACCAAACCAAACCCAGTTGTAAAGGTAAGACACTTTTACACCAAAACGCTAGTGCTAGTTTGAATTTAAAAAATTCTCAGGAAAAAATCAAGTATTAAGGAAACTTTAAAAAAAAAAAAAAAAAAAAAAGAATACTGCATTGATGGTGATGAAATGCACAGCATGTTTAATGATCAAAATAAAATTAGTCCAAACATGTTCATTAGCAACCAAAAGTGACTAACCATTTAATTCAGTCCAGGTCCTTCATCATTTCCTCTATCAGGGAGACAACAGTTTCAACAGAGCCACTTGATATTCTTTGTTGTATTATGGCTAAATGCCGTCAGCCTTACTTAGATACATAGTATAAAGTTGAAGATGATGATTGACAAAATTAGGTGACAAATCTAGCTATTTAACTATTACGGTAGTTATGCTGGTTTGTGGAAACATGGCATTTACCTTGCTACACATTGTTACAGGCAAGGAACATTGAAAAGAAGGAGACACAGAAACCCATTATTTAAAGAAACTAAACAAAAATATGTCCATTTCACATTCAACATGCAGTGTAAAAATATTAAAATTACAATCCTGGTGCTGAAACTGTCAAACAGTCTTTTGGGCTGTATTTCAAACAGGGTTTTTTTCTTTTTTTCTTTTCTTGAAATAGCTGTTTAAAAGTATGTTTTTCATCAGACACTAAATTCAGCTTTTCATACTTATTAAGCCTCAGAGATATACAAAATGTGTGGATATGAAAAAAAAGTGGTGTAAACACACAGTGAAACATTAGGCATTGATATAATATGTTAAAATGTAGTAATAAGCCCGACAAAGACATTTTCTGTGTGGGCTAGTAGAATAAAATAAAAATAACACTAGCCAATCACGGCTGAGGCAAGATTAAATCTTGGTACTTAAAATAACAAATTGTTAAGTGCTGGTTTATTTTCAGAGCAATTTGTGTTCTCCACAACCACAAAGGAAGAAAATAAAAAGAATGCATTAAAACCAAATGAGCCTGAGATTTTACAAGAGTCCATATTTAGAGTTTGGACCACAGTTCTCAACAACATTAAAAGTAATGTTTCCTGAAACTCTCGCCACCATTTCATCCCACAAACATGAAATCTCCAGCTGGCTCTTGCAGTTGCTGCGGCTTTGAACTGAGATGAAAAAGCTCTGAAAGCCAGCAGAGAGAAGATGCACAGAGAGGGGAAACAGAGAAGCGGGGGATACCGTAGGTGATCGAAAATGAGAGAGAGGCTGGAAATTGAAAACGGGAAAATTAGAGGGAGAACGGGAGAATGGGCAAAACGAGGAGAGATAAGAAACGCAAAAAGCTCTTCAAACAATGCATAGGTTTTCATTTGATCACGTTTTGGAGATGCTGTTTCTCCATAAGTGTTCACAGATTGGGGTAGGATGAGACTTGTTATTGAATAGCACTTTTTTTCTCCTCATAGTTGTCCGGAAGCAAGCCATGTAACCCCCAACTGTTCCCTAGACAGTGCCTTCTCACCCCTCCATATCTGTGTGTGCGCACATCTCTGCATGTGCGTGTGTGTTTACGCCTCAATGAAACATCCCCTCAGGGATTAATAAAGAATCTAAAGAAAGGCATTTTCAGCGTGTGGCCTGACAGGCAAAATCAATCAAGTGAGAGTTTGGAGGAAGAGGAGAAAATGAATACAGTAAGTAAGTGAAGGGTTGGGGGAATTAAAGGAATGAAGGGGCGTGGCAATAAAGAACATTAGATAACGAAGAGCATTGGCCCATGCCAAGGCCCAACTCAATTTTACATAGAATTTAATGAAAGTGCCCCGCAAAACAAATCGCCTTTTTTAATGAAAACTGGTCAAGGATAGATGATGTGTAATTCTGCTGACTGGCAAACTAGTATGGTGCAAAACCTCCAAAAATGAACACCCTGAAACCCAAAGCTCCATCCATCCATCCATTTTCTTTATCGCATATCATCACTAGGGTCGCGGGCTCATGGGACAAATTTTCCTCAAAAACTAAAAGGTTGAAGCGTCACCGTGCGTCATCTTATGTCACATATACATACAGTACATATTAATTCTTGTGAAACTTCATCTCACTAAGCATCTAATTCTATGATGGTTTTTAAGTCTAGTTTTGCTCATTCCATCGATCCATTCTCAACACTGCTTATCCTGTTCAGGGTCCCGGGGGTGCTGCAGCCTACCCCTGCTGACTTTGGGCAAAAGGTGGACTACACCCTGAACTGTCTGCCAATCAGTCGCAGGACACATATAGACATGGACAACCATTTGCGCTGACATTCACACCGCCACTGAGTGGGAACTGAGCCCACCCTACCTGCACCGAAGTCAAGCGAATGTATCACTACACCATTGGTGACTTACTTACAGTACTTAGTTACTTACTTACTTACTTACTTATTTACTTATTTATGTGTGACTACAGAAGGTTACCAGTAATGGTTACAGAGTAAAACTGACCACAGAACTGGAAATGTACCTAGCGTCGCTGTCCTGGCTGCTAAGTACAATATGGCTAAACCCGAACTAAGTCAACATCAATAATAAAACAACTCAGATATGCAAAGTGGCAAATCAACTGTTTTTTTGTTTATGTGAAATTATTCACTTCCCACCCGCAAGCAGTTATCAGCTTCTGCACATTTCTCTCCCCATCCATCACGTGTCATCAGAGGGTGACTAGTTTATTGTAGTTGAGTTTTATGTAGTTTCATTATATAGTAGTTCTTTTTGCATCCATTCATTCATTTGTCCTGTTCAAGAGAGGCAAGGTACAGCCTAGACTGCTCATCAGTCAATCGCCGGATACATATAGACAAACATCCATTCACATTCACACCTATGGGTAATTTTGTCTTCAATTAAACTAACATGTTTTTGGGATGTGAAAGGCAACCGGGCTACCCAGAGAAAATCCACACAAGCCCAGGGAGCACATGCAACCGCCACACTGGAAGGGCCGAGCTGAGATTTGAACTCAGAATCTCTCAACTGCGAAGCAGATGCACTCACTATATGAGTTTTTCATTTGTGTGGCAATTAGGAATGTTAAAATGTTACTTAAAGCATTGCCTGAAAAGTTTTATGATGGCAACAGTTTGACTCTCAAACAGACAAATTCCATTTCACGTAAGGAAAAATTATATTAAATTACAAGGGAATCAGAGAATGCCCTGAGGTTCTTCTGTAATAATGAACACCATAGTGTATGTACCCTTGTTAAAAAAATTAAAAAAAATAAATAAAAAGAGTCATTAAAAAGACACAACAACAAAGTGATGGAGGATATAAGAGGGAAAAAAGGGACATGAGGAAACATGAGAGCCAAGGCGGATGAATAAAACAGCAAAAAGAGTGAAGGTGCCATGATGGGGCTGCAACAAGAGCATGTCAGGGAGGCGGAAGAGAGAGAGGAAGCACATTATGGGAGAAACAAAAGAGGCAAATCAATACCTGCCCCCAAACCTGTAAACACACAAGAGGAAAGGGATGAGCCTATAAAATGTGTTGACTGGGTGAATTGTACCAAGAAAGATATGCCTGAAAGACAAAAGAGGGGGAGTTGGGTGGAGCGCAAGAAGAGCAATAATTTGAGAAGGAGAGCACAAGAGCAATGTGAGAAGATTGAAATTAAAAATGGACAGGAGCCATGGCACAAGGACCAGCAAGAAAGGCTGTAGGGAAATTCAATAAAAATGGGGAGGAAGGAGACAAAAGGAGGGAACAAATAATGTGCAGAAATTCTAACAAAGAAAAAAAAAGTCACAGAACGGTAGAGCGTAGTCCAGCAAGCAAGATGAGACTGGAGACACTAATGGAGAAGCAAAAAATATCAATCTGTCAAATCTGGAAGAATATTTTCTGGCTAATATTAAACAACTAAGCGTTGTTATCTGAACAAAATTGTTGTCCGCTTATGTTGTTCTGTGACGGAGCGGGTCCATCACTAATGGCATACACCACACTAATACACGCACAATACACGCACAATGTCATGTTTTTCCATTATATATGAGTGGACATTGTGGACAAAATTTAATTGCGAGCTAGATATGCTTAAAATGACCTGTATTTTATAAAATAAATAGATAAATGAGAAATTGTACCATGTGAATTTTGTAAATACTGTAGCATTTTTCGCAGTACAATGTACATTCAATTGAACTACAATCTACAGTGCAGGATGAACAAGATAAGAGGATGGATGGATGGATGGATGGATGGCTGTTTACTGAACTGAGGTCTTGTAGGATTTGTTGACATACATAATGTCATGCATGGTAGTGGTGGAAATTGTTGTTTGAATTCCTTATTGCGCAACGTCATGGTTGTTTGAATTTCGATTGTACTCTTCAAATAAACTTTTAAACTAAACAGTTTTGTTATCAAGCTTTCTGACTTTGTGAAATTAAACAAGCTACATCCAAAAGTCAATAACCTTTTTGTCCTGGCATTGTAGTTTTGTCTGATGGGATTGTGAGGCTTTTAGGACTACATTGTCAGACTCTTCAACCCTTTTGACTTTGCAGTAGACAAAAGGGTCAATATTACTTAAAGTGCCTTTGTGTCCTCATTAGAAACAGTCAGTCTTCATGTAACTGTACCATAATACATCTCTCAGGTTGGCTGGATAATTGCACACATACCAGTACAATTATAAGTGTCTTAAAATGATAAATAAATCCTTAATTTTATATTTAAAAAAATAATTATAAGTAAGTGATTTTGGCATATTCCACACACTGCTATGCTAACTACAGTGTGTGTAATAAGTGGTTAAATGATATTTTTCTTAACATGATTTTATTGTCCACAAGTTATTTTGGCAATGCATATTCTATTTTTATATTCTGTTCATACTGGACATTTTGCATACGTCCCTGAAATTGCTGTCCACCCCGTCATCATGGGGTAAACTGCCTCTTAAAGAAACCCACTGATGTTTTCAGTGAAATTACAAAAAGCATTTTGTCAACCTTCAATGGAGGCTGAAACAGCGGATAGTTACAGGTTATTGAGATTAGTCTGTAGTTGGATGTTGTCAAGTTTGACATGTCCACTATGTCATAGTGAAATATCACTTAATAGGAAAACCTATCAGAAATTGCTCATTAAATGCTAACATGAGCCAAAAATGTCCACCCTGTTATTGTCCACCCCCTTCAGCAACCTCACATAGAGTATTTTGATCTTTGCATGTACATTGTCTGCTTGCAGTATTTTTATTTTTTTAAAATTTAAGTGTCAGAGCTTGACCAATATGCATTTGAAAGAGCATCACATACAATGAATGGGAAGTCTCAACTGTTTTGGGTGAAATGAGGAAGTCTCCATAGGCAGCTTATCTTATAGTGCTATTGACTCAATGAAACAAGAGCAAGTTGTAATTTCTTTGTAGTTCATAGCAATTGTTCTCCTGCTACCCATTGGTGTGGTGAAAATGCAAGGTGGTGAGGCAGGCAAAAGTAGACTAAGTGGAGAGATGGGAGGGCAGGAGAACTCATTAAAGCAAGCGGGGAGGAACATGCCCATATGGTGTGTTTCTTAGTGTAGCTGGGTGGGCAACAACTGTTAGGATATTGCTTTATATCCATTCTTTGATTCTTGCTCGCCGTTACAACATGTATGTGCGATGTGAGGATGGATGACTCATGTATGCATTGTGCGGATGCTTGTGTGTTAGTGAATGGAGTGTGAAGCCATCTGTCTGCTTGTTAGATGGGAATTGCTGTGACTTTATTAGATGCCGGGGATCCTGCAGATGGTTATCAGCTATTATCTTTGGAAGTTAGGGAGACGCACACTCATGCGTGTGCACGCTGGTGATGTTTATCACCATGTTATGACATTTTGTGCACATGCGTGTATGAACGCACCAACCGGCAAATTACTACTGTATCTATCGACCCTTCCTAACATCATGTGTCGAGAATGATTTCGAATGAATTTTCACAGAAATAAAATTAGGCTGACGTAAAGATCCAGTGGAGGGATGTATGGAATAAACCAAAACAAATTATACTTCACATTTAATCCTAAAGACCCTTGAAAAACTGGATACAAGTATATTTCTGGAGAAATATTGATTTAGTCCATTGGAATACATTCTGGTCATCTGCACCCACAAATTTCTCAATAACCCTCAAGACAGATGTACACAACCTTAATTCAACTCTGATGTAGGATCTATTACGATTGTACACATGTACATGTAAACGTAAAGGAAACGGGACACCGTCCTCTTGGGTAGAAAACAACAGCACTCATTATTTCTGTCTGATGTGCTTTTTCTTTCTTTTTTTTACATTCCAATGTCTCTTCCAATGTCAATGTTATAAATGGCGCAGACATTAAAATTATGCTCCATTCATTACAAAACATTACAATCAAACTACAAGTAGACAGATGAATATATATCAACACAAATGCTTAGTTTTTGTTTTTATTTTTTTTCTGGTCATGTATCACATTTGCTCAGACACCTGTTGCTAGCCAGTATTTACCAATAACCCAATGAATAAAAATTGGAACGCGCCAGTCTACTTCCACAAGGTTGTTTGGAAGGCAAACTAGGACGCTGAGACCCGGCAGGAACACTGAGGAATATCTAAACAGATCACATCAAGGATTATGAAAGTTTATGTATACACGAGTCTGGCAATTGAATCCCTGATATGTGTGAAATATAAAGTACATATTATAAAGGAAGAAACACAGTGTCGTTTGGTGTCACAATGCAGCTATAATGCACAAAATAACATAACAGGCGATGATAAATGTGGTGTGTGTTTCAGTGATCCAGTGCGGACCTCCACCTCTAGTGCAAAATGGGGAAGTAGAAGGAACGGAATATTCGTGGGGATCAAGCGTTAGCTACAGTTGTTTCCATGGTTACCAATTGTCCTTGCCAGCTGTGTTGACCTGTGAGGGGAATGGAACGTGGACCGGAGATTTACCGCAATGTCTGCGTAAGTCAGCTGGCTTTCACTCGTATTATTTGTTGAACAACAATGCATATGACATTCCCTTCAAAATCTAACTTGATCTCTTTGGTGTGTCCAGCCATGCTGTGTGGTGATCCAGGCTCTCCTGGAGGCGGATTCCGAGAAGGAATTATCTTTACTTACCGGTCAGTGGTAAACAATATTGATGTCTGACTAGTACCGTAATTTCTCGTGTATAATGCAAATTTTTTTCCCCCCGAAAAAATTGTCATAAGTCAATAGTGCGCATTATTAATGGGTATAGGGGCAAATGGGGAGGAGGGGGGGGAACGTTCACATTTTATAAATGTATGCCGTCAGCTAGTGGTTATGAAAAAGCTGTACGCATTCATTCCAAAATGCCATCGCCACCTTGTGGTTATAAAAAAAAGTTGTAGCCTACACTTTCATTCCAATATGACAGGGGTACGTATGACTGCATATATGTACAGTTGTGCTCATTAAGTTTACATACCCTGGCAGAATTTGTGAAATATTGTTTTGTTTTTGTTTTTTTAAATATGACTGATGACTGCAGCACGGTGGACGACAATTCTGAGGGGGGTTCAAATCTTGGCCCCGCCTGTGTGGAGTTTGCATGTTCTCCCCATGCCTGCGTGGGTTTTCTTCGTCCACTCTGTGTGTGTGCGAATGGTTGTTTGTTTTTATGTGCCCTGCGATTGGCTGGCGAACAGTTCAAGTTGTACCCCGCCTCTCGCCCAAAGATGGCTGGGATAGGCTCCAGCACACCCACAACCCTTGTGAGGATAAAGCCGTACAGAAAATGGATGGATGGATGACTGATGACTGAACAAAAAACATTATTATTAATTTCTTTATGGTTATGTTTTGTTTAATGATAATGCTTTTATGAACTGCTTGACCTTTTAATTTGAATCCATCCATCCATTTTCTGTACCGCTTTATCCCCACAAGTGTCCCGGGTGTGCTGGAGCCTATCCCAGCTGTCTTCGGGCGAGAGGCGGGGTAGACCCTGAACTGGTTGCCAGCCAATCGCAGGGCACATTAAAACAAACAACCATTCGCGCACACATTCACACGTAAGGGCAATTTAGAGTCTCCAATCAACCTACCATGCATGTTTTTGGGATGTGGGAGGAAACCGGAGTGCCCGGAGAAAACCCACGCAGGCACAGGGAGAACATGCAAACTCCACACAGGTGGGGCCGGGATTTGAACCCCTCTCAGAATTGTGAGGCAGATGTGCTCACCCGTCGTCCACCGTGCCGCCTAATTATTAATATTATTAATTATGTTATTATTATTATATCATTATTAATTTGAATCCCATTAAAATAAAATTAAATGTGCTTCGCCTGGTCCTTTATGTTTTCTTTAAAGCATTGTACCCATCTTAGAAATTCTGCCTGGGTAATCAAACATATGAGCACAACTGTGTGTTTTCTAATTTACTAAATAAAAGTAGGGCTGTGAATTTCAAAATAAGAGCAAGTACATTTAAAAAAGGGATTGCATGTTAAAATAAAGTGCTTAACTTCAGAATAATTCTTTGGGGGGAAAAAACTAACAAAATACAGATAATATTTTTTTATCATATGGGTAGAAGCAAAATCATGCAATGTAAAAATGCATTGAACATAGGTAGAAGGGTTTTCCAGAATTTTGAGGTCAACTTTTGGGGGTGCGTATTATACATGGGTGCGCATTATACACGAGAAATTGTGGTTCCTTGTTCATGATCACTACTGTTGGTGGCTATTCTTTGGGACAGTGTATAAAGTGCAAAGGCCAACTGGGCTTTTATAGATGAGAAGGTGTTGCATCTCTCATCAAAATAGGTTATTGAGTTTAGAAGTCTAATAAGAGGAGTAAGCTTTACACGATCAGGATTTTTGGGGCCGATCACCGATCAGAAAGTTTTTAAAAAACGATAACCGATCCGATCACAAGATGGAGCAATGTGTCTATTTACATGAATTGTTCATTTATTGTATATACACGTGTACCGTATACTGTATCCATCCATCCATCCATTTTCTGTACAGCTTATCCTCACTAGGTTTGCGGGCGTGCTGGAGCCCATCCCAGCTCAAATTATTCTCTAGCATTTTAGACAAAAGTTAAAACACCAATGACCTCTCGGGGGCATTCAAGGATTGGCCACTGACATAAATTTTGGTCAAATCAACATTACATGACAGAAATAATGGGTGCCAACTTACTGTAATTAAATTATTTTATTGCAATTAAATTAGTTTAATAAATACTGTTCATGACATGCTTACTCTAACTTTCTCACTGTCCCAGCTATATGGACGGGTGTTGTCCAGAGTTCGAGTCCGTTTGTCTTTTTATTTTTATTTGTATTCCCCACGGCGTACTTCAGTTATGCACAGACTGCAAATGACCTATGTGTTGTTTGTCTGAAACACTGCAAAATAGTCCCACACCGACGACGGGTTTTTTCACTGACAAGATTGAAATAACTTTATTGGCCGTCAGATAGTTACAGTCCTGCGTGACAAGACAGGTGACAAGGCTAAAAATAAACTTTTAATAAAGCTTTTGGATTCATACGCGACAAAGACACGGAGTTAAATGTCTTGTCCGGAGCCGATCAATGACGCGGATCGGCGACTTATGACATGAAAGGCGATCAGCCGATCACAATAAAATGCTAATTATCGGTCGATACCGATAACACCGATCAGATCGGCGTAAAATCTAAAGAGGAGCAGGATGGAACAGCTTTCACAGTTAAAGTGATATATGGGAGGCTGTATGATGGATTTTGATATTGCTGTGGGGTTGGGGTGTTTTCGTCTTTAGGTCAGAGGTCAGATTCTACTGCCATACGCCCTACTTGTTGGTTGGCTCCACCTCCCGAGTGTGTCAGGCTGATGGTATTTGGAGTGGCCAACAACCAGCCTGTATAGGTAAAGACCACATCACATAGTGATATGGAAATATGTGTCGCCCAAATTTGTTTATCACAAGGTTCACTGCAGTTTGGTGTGATGATTTTGCTATTTACTATCTAGCTATTATAAAAGTATAATAATTCGCCATTGAATAGTCTCACATCTTAGTTAATACATTTCATAGATATACTATTGCTAAATTTGATGATAATATATTAGAACAAAACATCAAAGTTAAAATCTAAAAAAAATATATGTTCGATATTTTTGTGTGCAAAGGAGAAAGTTTCAGCAATAATGAATAACATTACATGAAAACCCATTATCGGTGATCGAGTTTGTGACACATTTTACCATTTGTATTCCTGACTTGTGCAAGCTTAAGATGTTATCTCCCCCCAGATAAAGTTTTGATGTAACTATTGTATTTCTTTGAAGATTTTATGAAAGAAAGCAGGCTGTTTATTTTCCTTTTAAGGAATTCAATTTTTTTTTATACAGGTTCACCACCTGTACGAAAAGAAAGCAATCTTATAATTTAACGAGGTTTAAGCAGCCTCATAGCTATTTCAGTTTTTATGTCATTCCTGGCTACAAATATTATAGTAAGTAAGTGTCCACCAAAGATGACTGTAAAAATTGCGTGTGTGTGTGTATATGTGTGTTTGTGTGTGTGTATCTGTCTGTCTGTGTGTGTGTGTGTGTGTATAGACCCTGCATTCAACAGCTGTCGTGACCCAGGAACACCAGTTTACGGTATCCCAGTCCAAGCTGTGGGCCTTCAGGTCAGAGATTATAGTCCACTGTCTATTTAATATTACTTACATGTACTTACTCTGAATTGAACAAATAATAGTCATCACATTATTATTTAAATGTTACTTATATTATTATTTGTTATTTACAGGCAAAAATATGATAAGTTAGTGATTGAAAAACATATACAGTATGCAGTATATATTTTCTTTCTTTAGGTTGGAAGTAAGATTTCATTTAAGTGCCGCAAGAACTATCACATCCTTGGTTCCACCACAAGAACGTGTTTGGAAAATCTCACCTGGAGTGGAACACAACCTGAATGTATTGGTGAGAATTAACCATTCCAATTATTGGTCTGTGTACTGTATTTTTGCTGTTCTGCTTTTGAAAATTCCCTTATTAACTGAAAAAGCATAAAAATCACTGTCGAAGATAACCCTTCGTCTCTCATCCGTCACTCAGCCCACTCGTGCCGACAGCCCGAGACCCCCAGTAATGTGGATGTTCGCTCCATGGATCTGCCAACATTGGGATATACCCTTATCTACACCTGTCAAGATGGTTTCTATTTGGCTGGAGGATCAGAACACAGAACATGTAAAAGTGATGGGAGATGGTCGGGAAAACCACCACTGTGTAAAGGTATTAAAATTGACACATAAAAAAAATGTGCTGCTTCCTCTAAATTAACATCATGTAAAAACTTTGACCTTAATATTACAACTTTAAAATCATCTTAATGGTACACTGGCTTGTAGCAAAGAAAAAAAAATCATTCATTTCATTTCATTTTCATTTTCAGGGTGACTACAAGTCACATGCTTTAGTGGGCTATAATTGTGGTTTGTGGTTTAATACTAAAAAAATAATAATAATAATTTAAAAACAAAAAAGGTAGATGTAGCCAGGACTTTTTTTTTTTTTAAAAAGAACATTTCTGCTTCTCCTTTAAATGGACTTGGCATGTGTATTAAGATAAAACTACCACTTAAGGGGTCACTTACAAAACAGTTTAACACAGAAGCGTTCAAAAATATCATTCCTATTACAGTAAATGTGACAATATTCAATCCAAGCTACACATACATTTTTTGGAGAGAACCTCAATATGACTACATTTCTTTACCAGTTTCCCCTGAGCTTATGTGGAAATTGTACCACGGTTAAAAGGTGTTCTGTTGTTATACACAAGATGTTGTTTTGTACTGTAATTCCTTTTCGTACAGAAAACCTCCCCAATGACAAATGCCACTGCAAATTGACAGGGCAATCCCTCACAAACATACTGTAATTTTCACAGTTATTAATCATTTTGCTCTCTTCTCTTGACACACATGGAATTGCTTTCACCCCAAATCAACTCACCAGAATTATGTTTACATTGCAGTTGGAGTTAAAGTCAATCCTAAAAGCAGAGGAGAGACAGACATCCAGAAGAACAAAATTCGAGGTATCAACAGGGCCACACTGTTGAACACATTCAATTTGTTCATTGTACTTGCATGGTTACTATTGTTACAGTTTCAGTTACAGTTTGTTAATAGTACAACATACGTAAAAACTCTTAAACAAGAAAAGAGCTGCCGATGCACATTTCATAGGCTGATGGTGATTTTTCTTGCGAGCGGTGTGTATGCAAGTTCATACTATGTCAATAAATAAGTAACAAAAAAATCATTCAGGTGCAAGAGTTAGCAACACATTTTCTTTTTTAAGTAAGGTTTTTGTGATGCATTTGTGCATCTGGAGGGAGACAGGGAGGAGATTTAGACTTGTAGAAGAAGGAATTGTTTGGTTTATTACAGGAACCCGAATGTAGCTCTCAGTAGTTTTGAATTCAGACATTTTTGTAAATGATGGAGGGGATTCAGGCAGTGTTGGATTGGTGGCTTGACATTTTTAACATTAACCCCTATATTAGACAAGAACTAGGAAAAGTACTTTTAGAATAATGAGAGCTATAACTTGATAAAAACTTGCACGCAAGGAAACATTTAATACAACCCGGATGGATCCTGCTGAAAAGTGTCTTAAGTATTTCTCCTAAGCAAGGTCTTAAATAACACACGTGAACAGGCAGTTATCATCTGCCTTATGCAACACTGTAGATAGATAGATAGATAGATAGAGAGAGAGAGAGAGAGAGAGAGAGAGAAAATTAATAGAATTCTTGTTTCCTCCTCCCAGTTCCAGTGGATGTGTTCTCCCCCAACTCAGAATGGAGAGGTTTCTACGAGTATCTGAGCAAGAGACAGGCCACCACATTGACAGTGACTGGGTTCAATGCTAGCAGCGGAAGGGTTAACATCACTTTACTGGAGACCAGTGGAGTGTCCATCAGACTATCAGGTAAAACAAAAGAAATTGTGGTTCAGTTCCTAACTGCATGCAAAGACAACGTCATCAACATATGCACCCAAAAAGACAGATGCTTTGTATGACATGCCATTCACACCGTATCTGAATGGAATCAAAAGGAAACTACATTTGGTCTTGTGTAAGTCTTTGCAAAACCATAGTTTTCTTCTTAGTGAGATTTAAAAGCAAATGGCATCACTTATCTTGTCTTTAGTATAAATAATGTTTTAAATCCACCATGAAGAAGAACAGAGGATGTTCAAGGTGTTAATGCTTAAGAGATCCCACATTGATTCGCACTTATTATCCACACTTGACTGATGGTAGGCTGAAGCTCATGTGATATCGCATTTGATAAGCACAATCACAGTAGGCAGAGCAGAAAAAATATTCAAAATTTCCGTGAGACCGTATAACCTAGAGTCATGTTTGTTAATGTGCTTAATTTATGATATGATATGATATGATTTGATATGATATGGTCACTGGTGGGAAGTGTAAAACTTCTGAAAGGTTTGTGCCTCTCCAGAATTCCATCAAATTTCTCCTTTTAGTAACCCCTGTAATCACTGCTTGGAATCATGTGATTTGAGCAATAATGTGCATCACCTTTGAAAATGTTTTTTTGAAAAGTTGCATCGTATAAGATCTGGGCAGGGTAGATAGTCTCCAGTTCATTTAAATTCACTTCAGTTTTATTCTTATAGCCCTTACAAATGTCTCAAGGTGTGAGCTATAATATGCGTGATCATAAAAGCAGCTTCCATGTGTTCTTTACATTGCTACAGTCTGCAATCTGGATTTTTTACACTGCTCTAATGTGCAATCTGGATCAGACATAGCTTCTCATTGTAAAAAGATAGGGCCTTTTTTATTTTTTATGACATTAGCAATGTGTGTACTTTCACAAACATTTAAATGGAACATACTTGGAATGTACCCGTCATAAAATATCAGGATCCTGACTGACTGTGATCATTTAAGGCATGCAGGTCAAAGTAATATCACGCTTTACTTTTTGCCACAATTTCATGTAAAATGTATGTGAGAACACACATACTTTCAAGTTTTGACATCCTATGTCTACTATAAATTGATCCCCATCCATCCATCCATTTTCTACCGCTTATCCGAGGTCTGGTCGCGGGGGCAGTAGCTTTAGTAGGGACGCCCAGACTTCCCTCTCCCCAGCCACTTCATCCAGGTCTTCCGGGAGGATCCCGAGGCGTTCCCAGGCCAACCGAAAGACATAGTCTCTCCAGCGTGTCCTGGGTCGTCCACGGGGTCTCCTTCCGGTGGGACGTGCCCGGAACACCTCACCAGGGAGGTGTCCGGGAGGCATCCGAAACACATGCCCCAGCCACATCATCTGGCTCCTCTCGATGTGGAGGAGCAGCGGCTCTACTCTGAGATCCTCCCGGATGACCGAGCTTCTCACCCTATCGCTAAGGTAGAGCCCGGACACCGCTTGTATCCGGGATCTTTTTCTTTTGGTTACGACCCACAGCTCGTGACCATAGATGAGTGTAGGAACGTAGATCGACCGATAAATCGAGAGCTTCGCCTTTCGGCTTAGCTCCTTCTTTATCACAACGGATCGATAAAAAGTCCGCATCACTGCAGACGCTGCACCGATCCGCCTGTCGATCTCCCGTTCCATTCTTCCCTCACTCGTGAACAAGACCCCAAGATACTTGAACTCCTCCACTTGGGGCAGGATCTCATCCCGACCTGGAGAGGGCATGCCACCCTTTTCCGACTGAGGACCATGGTCTCAGATTTGGAGGTGCTGATTGTCATCCCAGCCGCTTCACACTCGGCTGCGAACTGCTCCAGTGAGAGTTGGAGATCACGGCTTGATGAAGCCAACAGAACCACCTCATCTCCAAAAAGCAGAGACGCAATACTGAGGCCACCAAACCGTACCCCCTCTACACCTCGGCTGCGCCTTGAAATTCTGTCCATAAAAGTTATGAACTGAATCGCTGACAAAGGGTAGCCTTGGTGGAGTCCAACCCTCACCGGGAACGAGTCCGACTTACTGCCGGATATGCGGACCAAACTCTGACTGCGGTTGTACAGGAGTATCAGGGGGTTCGGTACCCCATACTCCCGACTGTAGACTGGTTGAGCGAACTCCCATGCACCCTCGAGGACCCTGCCAAGGGTGTACAGCTGGTCCACTGTTCCACGGCCAGGACGAAGATCACACTGCTCCTCCTGGATCTGACGAACTTCCTGACGGACCCTCCTCTCCATCCCCCTGTAGTTGGAAAACACCCTCCGGTCCCCATTCTTAAATAGGTGGACCACCACCCCAGTCTGCCAAACCAGAGGCACTGTCCCCGATGTCCACGCGATGTTGCAGAGGCGTGTTAACCAGGACAGCCCTACAACATCCAGAGCCTTGAGGAACTCCGGGCGAATCTCATCCACCCCCGGGGCCTTGCCACCGAGGAGCTTTTTAACCACCTCGATGACCTCAACCCCAGAGATAGGAGAGCCCGCCTCAGATACCCCAGACTCTGCTTCCTCATGGGAAGGCGTGTCGGTGGAATTGAGGAGGTCTTCGAAGTATTCTCCCCACCGACTCACAACGCCCCGAGTCGATGTCAGCAGCGCCCCATCCCCACTATACACAGTGTTGGTGGTCCACTGCTTCCCCCTCCTGAGATGCCGGATGGTGGACCAGATTTTCCTCGAAGCTGTCCGGAAGTCTTTCTCCATGGCCTCACCGAACTCCTCCCATACCCGGGTTTTTGCTTCAGCAACCACCAAAGCTGCATTACGCTTGGCCAGCCGGTACACATCAGCTGTTTCAGGAGTCCCACAAACCAAAAAGGCCCGATAGAGCTTCTACTTCAGCTTGACGGCATCCCTCACCGTTGGTGATTGCCGCCACGACAGGCATCGACCACCTTACGGCCACAGCTTCGGTCTGCCGACTCAGCAATGGAGGTGCAGAACATGGTCCACTCGGACTCTATGTCCCCCACCTCCCCCGGAACGTGAGCAAAGTTCTGTCGGAGGTGGCAGTTTAAACTCCTTCTGACAGGGGATTCTGCCAGACGTTCCCAGCAGACCCTCACAATACATTTGGGCCTGCCACGTCGGACCAGCATCTTCCCCCACCATCGCAGCCAACTCACCACCAGGTGGTGATAAGTTGACAGCTCCGCCCCTCTCTTCACCCGAGTGTCCAAGACATGCGGCCGCAAGTCCGATGACACGACCACAAACTCGATCATCGAACTGCGACCTAGGGTGTCCTGGTGCCAAGTGCACGTGTGGACACCCTTATGCTTGAACATGGTGTTCCTTATGGAGAATCCGTGATGAGCACAGAAGTCCAATAACAGAAAACCGCTCGGGTTCTGATCGAGGGGGACATTCCTCCCAATCACGCCCTTCCAGGTCTCACTGTCATTGCCCACGTGAGCATTGAAGTCCCCCAGCAGAACGATGGAGTCCCCAGCGGGAGCGCTCTCCAGCACCTCCTCCAAGGACTCCAAAAAGGGCGGCTACTCTGAACTGCTGTTTGGTGCATAGGCACAAACAACAGTCAGGACCCATCCCCCCACCCGAAGGCAGAGGGAGGCTACACTCTCATCCACCGGTGTACCCCAACGTAGAGGCGCCGAGCCGGGGAGAAATAAGTATACCCACACCTGCTCGGCGCCTCTCACCGTGGGCAACTCCAGAGTGGAAGAGAGTCCAACCCCTCTCAAGAAGACTGGTATCAGAGCCCAAGTTGTGTGTGGAGGCGAGTCCGACTATATCTAGTCGTAACTTCTCGACCTCACACACCAGCTCGGGCTCGTTCCCTGCCAGACATTCCATGTCCCTATTGCCAGCTTCTGTAGCCGGGGATCGGATCGCCAAGTTCCCCACCTTCAGCCACCGCCCAGGTCCCACTGCACCCGACCCCCATGGCCCCTCCCACAGGTGGTGAGCCCATGGGAAGTAACAAAATGGAGACAAATGCTGACAAATGCAGATATTCAGACTCAATTTATTTATTTTTTTGGTTTGTTTTCTGTCAGTTCTATGAAACAACGTTTGCTAGCACACAATAGTTGAGCTGTGCTTCTGGACACTAAACGTCTCTCATTCCCAGACAGACAGTTTGTCAGGTGCTTGGATTGGATATGAGTTTTGAAAATGTCAAAATGTCTCCTTTGCTCTGTCAATCAACTTGCGTGGTTGCCCACCACTTTGTCTTCCCGGTTGACAGTCTTTCTGGCATTCACGTAGAAGTGCGTCGTTTCACAACTATGCCGCTCTATATGCAAATATGCACCATGAAACAATTCCTGGCGTGCCCAAAGTGAACTACATTTGCAATGATGTTTGATGTCATCAAACACATTATAAAATCAGCTCAAATTTTAGCCAACTACTGTAAGTACCGGCATAACCCAAACAAATTGTATTTAAAAAAAAACAGTCGTAACATTGGTTGGTTCGCATCTTTAACAACCTCTGCGTACATCTTCCACAGGTACCTACAAGTCTGAAGAGAACCAGCTTCTACTGAAGGTCTATCAAGTCAAAGGGCCCACAGAGCATTACTACAGCAAGTTTAAGAACGACAACTGGGCAATGGATGGATATGTAAGAAAAAAACACTTCTTTTGAAAATAAAGTATCAAGTAACTGGAGTAGCTATTTATCTATCAAGGCCATTGACTGACAACCATTCCAAGGGTGCTCCACCATTCACCCTAACTCCGCTGGAATAGGCTCCGTCCACCCATATTATTGTGTGACCAAAACTATAAGTCTCCTTCATTGGGTCTTCACAAAGTGCATTAAAATTCCAGACATTTCCTCTGTCTGTCACATTATGCAAACTCGTTGCAATGGCATACAATCAAGTCTAATTATCGTTTCAAAGAAAGATTTCCATGCTTTACTAAAAGGCTTTTGTTGTCATTGTGAACGCCAGAACAGGTAATTCCACAAAATTATCTCATCCAGATTTTACTTTTAAATCAATTTTGGGGTTTACACTATGTGAAATAATTCATTCAAATGCATTCGCTCATCCCTATTTCTTAGCTTATTTTTGACCATGAATAAGTAAATAAGTTATGACTAAGTAAGATATTCTTTCTCCACAAGTCTTTTCGAGGTTAACTCTTTTTCCCCAAACAATTAAAATTGAAACATTACTACTCACTCACCTCTTGCCTGTCCAATAAAACGTTATTCAGGCTGCTGGATCATGATGTTTTATTGTGGTTCATTCAGTCCAGTAAAAGTGTGCTATCGTGATTTTATTGAGTATTGCATTGGAGGTTGAAAAAAACCTCATTGCAAGTGCATGTACCACACTGCACCTTAAACATATATTAGCTGGATAGAAACAAATAGTGGTTCATGCTATACTATTATTTCATGTTGTAAATCTCACAAGGCAATGTGAATTTATAGCTGTGCATTGCAGTGTAAAACGTTTTATGATACAATATGATGTAATGAAGACTACATTATAAAACATACACCCTCCACAATGTATAATGCCTCTGTTACTGCCACCGCCGGTTTCCTGATGAGGGTGAGTTTGTATGTATATTGTATGTTTTGTACAGCTATTACTTCTGATCACGTCATAATGCTAACACTCCTTAATGTTCTCGCTTTAAGGTGACTGCAGAATCCGACCAGAAAACATTTGTCTACCAAGGGCATATTCACAATAAAGACTTTGGCAAGTTCCATCTGACACGGCAAGGTACGTGAATATAACTGCGGGGGCCTCAAACAATGTATTCCATAAGGCTAATATTGTCATTTTTTTAACTGGAGAATTAATAAACTTTCTGTTTTATTTAAGTTTTCAAACTTGAAATGCAGAGAATTTTTAGCTCGCTGTAGCTTTATGAATGTTTATGATGTTAGGGCCTCTAACCATGGCGAGAGACCCATCCAACCCCTATACGAACAGCAGCTCTGTGGCAGCAGCCATCTTGGTTCCTTTCTTTGCCCTCATCCTGTCGGGATTCGCCTTCTACCTCTACAAGCGCAGGTAGGCAACATGTGCAATGTGAACACCGGGAAGATGACGACTAACTGAGAACACAATGCTGCATCTTTAAATTGGAGTTGCGTTTAAACCAGCAGTGCCGCGATTGTGAGAGGACAATGTAAATAAAAGTTAACACCAACAACCTTCAGTTAGTATCAGTTACATCAAGGTATCCACATTTACTTCTCATTTATGAATACAGCATGGAAATTTGAAATGCACAACAGTGGTTACTTTGACTCCATAATCACTTCTCCTCAGTGCAGCGCTATTCCCTAATTTGTTTTGTCTAATTCAATAAGAAATGTCATACAGTTCCCTGAAATTAGCTCATTCTCTACCATATTACAAACACATCTGCACAGCGGTCTCTTCAGACTGCTAGTTAATTACTGTGTGTATACATCTTTGTTCAAGACACTGACATTGAATACTGTGTAGGTGCTCTCAATATAAGCACTGGAAGAAGCTGGAGTGACTCACACAATGAAATGACAATGCATCCCAAAATGGCTGGATCGCATGGGAATTAACTATTATTATCTATTATAGCTAACTCAATAGGTGGCGGCATATTTGTCTTTTATTTTCATTATAGCAGGAAATGCTAACTGGCCATTACATTCTATCACAGTCACTTGGTTCTTCAAAATTAAAAATAAATAGCAAAGTCTGGTATTAACTGGAACCGTTGAAATTGTTTAATTGAAATTAGCTTAGACTGCCTTCAAAATGTATTAAAAGCCATTGTGTTAAAGAAACAAAATAATAGTATGACCTATCATACTATTTATTAATTGTTACGTATTTATAAGACTTCACACACTTCTCACTTAAGCTAAATGAGAGTAATTTGATACAGCTAGGAAACCACTGATTACAGTGGAGCCTCTTAAATAGACAATTCGATTTTAATATTTGGAATCAACATTTACCATGGAAAATAATGAAAGTATAAATGATCATTTCTTGTCAAACCCTCATCAGGCAACACTTCAACTTCAGCAACTGTCATAAAAGTCTAAAAAAAAAAATTTTAAAAAAAAACATTAACTTTGATGATGTGTGACTGACCCATGGTATCTATGGAAGTGGAGAGAAGGAGGGTTGGTTGAATCACTAGTCAGTTTGCAGTAAACGTATTACTTTTCCATTAGCCATATTGCACTGAACAGCCAGGACAGAGATGCGTGAACTGCTTTCCTTCGTCACAATATTACTTCAATACATACCTCTATACAACATCGCACTTGTATTCCCGTCAGCTATCACGATACTGTTGTTGCTGTTGTCACATCACAACGAAAGAAAAAGCAAATCACACTTTTTAGTTGAGGTTGACTGGGTTTCATGACGGTGATTCTACCTCTTTTTCTGCTCACTGTATTTTTACAAATTGTACTTAAAATCCAAGTTATAGGACTTCAGCTGCACTGTACCCCATTTGACTGCTTAATCCAGTGGTTCTCAAACTTTTTACACCAAGTGTCACCTAAAAAATACTGAGTATCTATCGTAAAGTATATTTAATATTATTATAAGCCGCTGCAACATGCAGTTTTAACATTAACGCTGTACTTGAATATAGGAAAATACTACTTACATAATAATTCTATGAAAATATGTTGCGTATTAAAGTTCAAGAAAAATGTTACCTGAATAAGTGTTAGAAAACAAACAGTTCTAAAAGATTAAATTGTACTTCAAAGTTAACTAAAACTTAGAAATGTATTGTGTGGGTTTACTCAACTAAATTTTATTTACAGTAGAGACCACAAATGCAGCAGCAACACGTTGCGTGTTGTTCTTTGTCAATGAGAGTAAGAAAGTCTCTTCTGACCAGTTTGAGGGCCACAAGAAGCTGAAATTGTAATCCTGCGATAGCAGCGTGCATGACAACAGTCGCGTTGGCTGCAGCAGCTGAAGTTTCAATGTAATCAGACTGCAGTTTTTCTAGCTGTAAGTTCGTCCGGTAGCGACTCAAAACTTAAATCAGTCTTCTGTGTAGCACTAAAGGGAGCCCGTGTAACACCAGTGGTACCCACACCACACTTGGAGAATCACTGGCGTAGCTGCTTTAGCACTCACGGTGTGCCATGTTGCCTAGATGTAGTGTATATGTTAAAGCTGATGGTTGTATGCAGGACATTGTCTGCTGACACAGATGACAATGAAAGACCAAAAGACACCTGGGGGCCTGGCGGCAGGTAAGACTGACGCCTGTCATTGACCTGGTTTCCACTGGCAACCAGACCTCCGCTCGCCACCACACCCTCCACCAACCTCACCATTGCTTGTTCCTAGATTTATTTCATGCTTCGTAGTATGGCTGCACAATGCGGGGGGAGGTAAAAGGCTAATGTGTGTTGCAATACATTGAAAGTAAATCAAAATCAAAACATAAAATCCACTTTTGCTCAAATGGGATAACATTTATTGTCATTATATTTGCTTTGAAGTTACTAAAGCTGTGCAGCCCTACTGTGTCTAAACAGCAATCATTTGAAGCTCGGGAATGCAAATTATATTTTGTCCTTAATTTCATTGTCATCTCTCTGTCAGCATGATGTCACCAGGAACAAACAGTCTTTAGCCTGCTTAAGGTTAATTCTAGCAAGTGATTGCTTTAAAAAAATAAAATAAAATTGTTGTTTTTGTTTAGTTTTCTTTTGCGTTTTTTTTGTTCCATCGTTTTGTTTATTTTGTTATTTATTTTATTTTATTTGTATTTGTCGTCTGTGCGAACGCCATTTGGCTTTGGAAAATCTGCGCTGTTTGAATTATCACTAAGTTAAGTTTAATACATTAACTGCAACTCAGCAAGAAGACAAGCATTTTATTTGACAGTGTTTGCAGAAGTATTTAGGTGTTTAAGGAATTCTGTTGCTTTAGCTTTGAGTATAAATGTATGCCACCAGGTTGCATTTTTTTACCTTTGTGTATCCACTCATTTTGTTTCTAGAACAAAGGTTACAATTTCATTAAAAATGCTTGAGATGTATGTTTCTTCTTTAATTTTGACCGTTTTTGTGATATGGTTGATCAGGTTTTACACGAAATATACCTTTGTCTCCACTTTTGTATTGACAAGCTTAAGAAAATGTGGTACATTGTGGTTGTCAATGATAATGCCTTACAAGTTGTTTTTTAAGACCTTTTCCCTCCTATGCAGTTTTGCCTTGTATTGATTTTTGGGCATTGTCAATTCAAATGCTGCTTTTTGATCTTTGGCTTATCATCGCATCAGCTTGAAGCTTGGCAAGATGTGTTTGTGAGATTACATGCCACACACCTCACATGGCAGTGGTTGCCCTGTGACTCCTCTGCCAAAAGTGTCACATTGTCATTTCATGACCATTTGCATGCTAAAACAATCTCCCATAACGCCATGCCAACAGAAACAATATTTTTGCATTATAGTATAGTGTTTTATCATTGCATTTTACAGCAAAGTATTTTTAATGAAAGTCTAGAGTGAGAGAGTGTCTCCTGCAGTTTGTCCTGCTTTGGCCTGTATGCCTGTGCAGACCCTATAATACTGTCAAAGCAATTACATGTGCTGTTTTTCATCCCAGCGATAAAATTAAAGTATTGCACACAGAGCCACAAACAGAAGCTAATGCAGTGACTTGAACTACTGCCATGCAGGGGAGTCTTTGTTGTGAGGTTTTGTGTGTGTGCACTTTTGTATAGTAATAGGTTTAGCCCATAAGGTAGGCATTGTGGCTCCCGGGGGTTGGATTTTACCAGTGCACGCACACACACACACACGCACGCACGCGCAGACGCACGCACACACTTAATGAGATCAGAGTCAGAGTGTTTCAGCTGCAGAATCCACATACAAATGCAGGCACAACTGTTGGTAGCCTTCTATTAAAGAAAGAAAAAGACAGAATGGTCACTGAAATAATTTGAAACTGGTGTGACTAAAATTTGTCAAAATACATATTGACAAGGCACCAACCTTCTGGGAGAATGTCCTTGGAAAGTAGAGCTTTTTGGCAAGTCACATCAGCTCTAAGCTAAGCATACAAAGAAAGGAAGACGGTGCATCCTGTGAAACATGGAGGAGGCGATGTTGAGGGACGCCTTTTCTTCATCCGGCACAGGGGTTCTTCATTCTGCGCTATGTACAATGATGTCAAGGGATTCTGGAGCTAATCTGCACAGTGTCGCAAAGCTTTCTTTCATCAGCAGGTCTTGGGTCCTCTAACAGGATAACAACCCAAAACACACAGCTAAAACACCCAAACATTGCTTGGAAGAAAATTGGTGGAAAAATTGAAGTAGCCTTCTATGAGTCTTGAGCTAAATCCTATTGAATATCTGCAGTCTGGACTCCTTCAAACTGGAGACAGCTGGAGCAGTATGCTTCAAAGGAGTCTGCCAAAATACATGTCAACAGGTGCACAAGTTTCAGTGACTGAAATCCTTGGATTGCGTCAAAAGGTGTGCAACTGCGCAGCAAAATAATTGGTTAATTGGTCACTTTTATCTAAGCCAGTTTCATAAGAGGTTTTTTGTTTTTGTTTTTGTTTTTTATGTAATCTTGTTGGACCACAATGCTAAGGCAATGTCTGATCTTAAAAAAAAAAATGGATCATTCCCTCGTTATTTCAGTGACCATTGTGTTGTTCTTTTCTTCAACCATGAAAGTGAAAGTGTACAACAAGGTTTCCTACTAGTGTAGTTCCACAGTGCTGGAGTTGCTGTGTAACTGGATTATAAACCATAATTCTACTAAAATGTAATGCAACAGACATACCAGGTGGGGTAGTCACCTTTCATTAAATAGCATTTACATTACAGTTCTCATTCTGGCAGATGGCGAAATGACATATTGGTTTGAAATCAAACGTTTGGTTCAAATTTGCAGGGCGATTGCAACCTACAGTACATGCATGCACTCACAGTAACACGATGGGTACTTGACAGTTCAAAGCATTGAAGCGTGACGTTTCTCTCTGAAATGTGTAGACTTGACAACTACTCCTCATCAAACACATAAGCGTGATCCATACTGTAAATTTAATAACATACAGTATCTGATAAAGTTTCTGCATCACAGGTTTCTGTGGCAGTTTTATATTTAATTATGTTGAATTTGATACGGCGGGACGGTGGACGACTGGGTAGAGCATCTGCCTCACAGTTCTGAGGACCTGGGTTCAATCCCCGGCCTCGCCTGTGTGGAGTTTGCATGTTCTCCCCGTGCCTGCGTGGGTTTTCTCCGGGCACTCCGGTTTCCTCCCGCATCCCAAAAACATGCATGCTAGGTTAATTGAAGACTCTAAATTGCCCGTAGGTGTGACTGTGAGTGTGAATGGTTGTTTGTTTGTATGTGCCCTGCGATTGGCTGGCAACCAGTTCAGGGTGTACCCCGCCTCCTTGCCCGATGATAGCTGGGATAGGCTCCAGCACGCCCGCGACCCTAATGAGGAGAAGTGGCTCAGAAAATGGATGGATGGATGGATGGATGGATGAATTTGATACAGAATTTCTACAACTTATGTGATGTACTTTTTCCTCAAAATTCTTCCTAATGTCAGGACATCTGAGGTCAGAATTCCACTGTACGTATGTACAGTATGTCATTTTGTAAATGATACTTCTATAACGGCATTTTCTCTTCTGATTTTCAGATCCCGTCCTAAGGTCCAGTTCAATGGCTACGTCGGCCATGAAAGCACCAATGGTCAAGCATCATTTGAAAACCCGATGTACGACACCAACATGAAGCCCACTGAGGCTAAAGCCGTTCGATTCGACACCACGCTCAATACAGTATGCACTGTGGTATAGTCCCGCACACCCGCCGCTACTTTGTGCAGTGGTGCAGTCCAGCCGGGCTGTCAGCGATGCGGTTTCACCAACAGGACAAACAAGCAAACTCATGATTGACACTGGTCACGTGGAGCAGTCTGTGCGGTGGCATGCTGTTCAGCATACTCTGCACAGTGATGTGCCTCTGCTCCCACGTTACACGAGCATCCACCGCCTCCTCCTTCGGCAAAATTAGACAGTGATGTCATTAAAAAGTTAGTTAATCGTCAGGGGATACGTGTTCTGTTCAGACATGAAGGAAAAACAGACAACTCAAAACGTCCTACCGTTCTTCACTTCCAACTTAGAACGGTTTAAACTGCACCAATGGCCTTCTGATACCTTTCCTCCAACACTTGATAGATGTTTGCCCCAATCTAATCCCACAGCCCTGTGCCAAATATACGCACGTATATGCACAGTGGTAAAAAAGCTTAATAGCTCCACTGCTGCAGGCCAGACGTCTTTGACTGATGTGTAGGTTGGACCCACAGGGGAACCAATCTTTCACCTCTCTAGGCTTAAAGTCCTAATTAGACGGTTCATATTTCTCAACGCAAATGGTGCAGGACAAACTTCTCCCACTGGGCATCGGGATGAGTTTGACACGACTAAACCTGGATTTAAAGGCAAAGCGCTTTTTATTCAGAACGTACGCAGACTGCTGTGACATTGCCTTCTAAATCCAGTAAATGTGACTGAAGTTCCACCGGTTCACTTATTTACCTGAAGCATTCTTGAAGTACGGAACATAAACATATCATTGGTGCTTGGATTAGTGGCTTTCTGGATAAGAAGATTTCAGTTTATGATAGCAAGACAATCACAGGAGTTGATTTTCGGTGATTGTCGCTACCTTCAACGAGTTACGTCATTGCCTTTTCCACAGGACCTGGCAACAATCAGGCTGTCGCTAAACATTCACAAATTTGCAAATTGTCTCCTACCTGTTGTTATAGCTCACATTGCTGATGTTGTGGAGTAAATTCCCACTCAATCCCCCGTACACAATTACCCTATGAATGACAGGTGATCAGTCCAGGGTGTAGTCCACCTTTTGCCCTCAGATGGGCTGACTTAAGCCCCTGCCGTGACCCTGAAGCCGTTAGTCCTAGATCTGTTTTAAACCCCCTATAAACACTTACAAAGCTCCAACACAGCAAAATCCCCTGTAGTGACAGTCAGACTACCATGAACCAGAAATTCAAATAATTGTGATGCTACACACAATTGTGAGGTTTCCAGAGAGCTGACAAACACAATCAAATTGTCTGAGTGTCATACTTGGACCAGCCAGGATTGCGTGCTTGCTGACTGAATGAACAAGGGGAGACCTGCGAGCAATAAACTGTCAGGATCGTCGACCCAGGAAACGACTTCAAATCTCCGGTGGAAGAGAATATCAGCCAGGTGATATTTTTCACCAGTCAGTCACAAAAACAAAAGCAGATAAACGGACTCAGAAGACTGCGTGAAATTAGACGTTCTCTGTTCGGAACGAGGGACAAGGACAGGTTGCTATGGAAACCGAGGCAAATTGTCTCTGCTGGCATTTTTCTTCAGTGAAGATATTCATGAACAAACTCTTATGTTCAAAACCCAGTGGCCCAATGGGACTTCCCAATTTGCTGCTGCTGGGGACCCCCCAACTATAAACTTTATATAGACTCTTAAATCGCACAAATTTTGCACTAGTGTGTTTTTCTGACTGGGTTATGAAAAAAAATCATAATAATTTTGGGGTCTGAAATGGGTTTGGAAACAAGAGTCCTTCAAATTAAGAGAATCTATCTTTAAAGAAAAGATCACAGATGGCTAAATACAGGGTTACAGAGTGTTTGTATATATACATTTATATTTCACGCCAAACGCCCACAGAAGGTGTGAGCACCTGCTATACCCCTGTTTATTTTGTTGTCGTGACAACGTTCGAGCCCACCCAGAAAGTTGAGATGAGTTTACCTGTGGACCTCCTGTGTTGTAATGGCACCATGATGCGTTAATGACCATGTCTGTTTCTGAAAGCTCATACTGAACTCTGCTACGACTCTAACGCTCACCCAAATAGCACACAGTGTGATGCTTTACACTAAGATGACATGGTATACAAGTCTACTTCATTAAAAGTTGTAGACAGTAGAAGTTTTCAGAAAATAAACAGGTCTTTAAAAAGATGTTTAATGCTCCACCACTCACACTGTCATGCGCCACCCATTTCACATCTTTTAATGCACTTTCTTTTCCCCCCCACACACGACTTTAAAGAGCACACAGTCTGTGAGACTTCATCACTTAAAGGTGCAATTTATCTAAACAAACAAGCTGTTTATTGCTGTATTTCAGACTTTGAATCAATACGAGGCAGCGTATCTTTAAAAAGTTCAATTTTCCACACAGATTGCGAAAAACAAACTCTCTAACCCTCAATGCATCAGTCAGGTCTCATTCCAAAACTCACCTCCGGGTATGGTCCCGTTTAGGGGACTAATTAAAAGTGTGAGATCATGAATACAAGAGGCTAACTCATGTTGGCTCTGTAGAACCCCCTTTGACAAGAAATTGCGTGCCTGATTGATGATCAACAAAATAGCTTGCAGCATTTTAGCATTGTTCTCATTTTACATAAACAAATAGCATCCCAGTAATTTTCAGTCCTGGCTATCAATTCGGGAAACTCTGCCATGGAAATAATGCAAATAAGACGTACAACAATGAGCAACACGAACTTTGCTGATGAAGGCGCATTCGCAAGGTGATTCTCATTGGTCATAACACTCGCTTTTTTTTTAACATTCTTATTTGTCACACATGTAAACACTTTAAAACAAACAACATAACACTTCCTTAACATTTACTACAAAGTGCAGAGTGATAAATAACTATACAGTGGTGCCTTGTGATATGAGCGACCCAACTTGTGAATTTTTCAAGATAGGAGCTGTCGTTCGGCCTCTTTTTTTTTTTTTTTTTTTTATAGGTTATACGATCGCTGATGGCGGCGGTGAACTCAACTCAGCTGAGCTAGGCAACAAGCAGCAGTTCGGCGGATGGTAAACAATGTCTCAAAAAAGAGGCTGCAAGCTTTTTAGCCACTCCCAGTTGAAGTTCACTTTCAAACGTAACGCAAAACACATAGAATTAAAACAACCGCAAAACTTCCACGCAACAACTTAAGGTCTACTCGCTTAATACTAACATATAATGGGAAGTGTCATAGACGAGCTATCATATACCATCGTGTCGCTGTGTTTTAACCCTTCAAGCAAAGGATATTGGAACACAAATTGTGAAGCAACACATGTAGACATATAATATAATACTCACACACATATATTCTTTATTCTTTGCAATTAATGACTAAATTACTGTGGCTTACAGAGGACCGGAACTTTTTGGGGGGTGTCGGCGGGCTGGAACCAATTAATGGCATGTTGATTCATTTCGATGAGGATAATGATTTGAGAGTTTTCTGAATTACGTGCTTGACCACGGAACAAACGAAACCCGTATTGCAAGGCACCACTGTACATATAAAAGACGCATTCAATTACAGGGACTGTTTAAATTGCAAATTGTACGACCTCAGAGGGGTTTAAATTTAGTGGCTGCACTGGGCACCTTATCTGTATTTCGATTGACATCACAACCAAGAAAAGAAAAGCACCCCAATCATAAAGTGTCTTGCTAGCAGTAGTGCAGAAGCCTTATTGAAATTAGCTGACACTCGCTGGTTTAGTTGCTTCAAAATGACATGAAGACAACATGCACAATTGTTGTTAGATTGCTTTTGAGCTCCTTAATAGTTTCAGAAACAGCTCGTGTTGCAGAGAGTAAGTTCCAACATATTCAGTGATGTGCCAAGCAAAGACGCAAGCATGGAGTTGATTTCTTGACATTTTAACTCCAAACTTTGTACTTACACGGTATTTTTTGCACGATCTAACATCATCCACGTGTCTGAAATGACTCGCAAGCTTGTCAAAGTATCTTTTTTTTTTTTCTCCCCAAAGATGCTGCATTGAGTTTAGACGTAACTGTTGTCAAGTGTGTGTATTCCAGTGTCTGCAGGCTAGTTTCACACTCTGCACACAACATTCTCACATTAGGGTTGGCACTTGAGGCGTTTTTCTTTAACCTGCATGACTTTGTCAGCATTTTGGTGTGTTGCTTTTTAAATGAGTCCACCTCAATCCATCGAACAAAATCTTACAAATCATACCTGGCAGAATTCACATTAATTAGAATTAAGTTTGCTAGAAAACAATCTTGAAAGTTAAGAACTCAAAGAGCTCAGTTACTCCCCGAAAAACATTTTGTATCAGAACATTGTTCATTTATCTTGCAAAGTGAGATGACATTAATAAATGCATTTATTTGTGATATTAATTTTACAAAGAACAGAAAACAAATCCAAACATACATGTTCAATTTAATGAGCCAAAAGAGCGGCGCAGAATCAAGACTGCTGTTGTGTGTACAGTAGCTTTTACTGACATCTAAACAATACTTTGTTACAAAAGCTGGTTTTATTTACATTTTTTTTCCATGCTGGCATGCACACAGTGGCTGCATTGAATTGATCTCATTAAATCATTTGAGATTTTTCCATACAGCCAAGAGGGCGTAATGGAGCCAGAAATTAAGAGGCTGCAAGGTTTCCACAGGCGTAATAAAAGGTCTAATTTTATCTGCTAATGGCACACCACTGATCTCTTAGTGCGCCCGAACACCAAAAAAAATTTGACTCCTGTTTATCCTGCCATGTAGAAGATTAGAGCTGCGCTGCAAGAGGTTATATTTGGGAGGTCGTGCACCCGCAGAACTTGAGTTAAATGCACAGTGAGCGTGTGTGCGCATCCGCAAAGGTTACTCGTGCCATAATAGGGTCTCCAGCCTGCAGCCACAATCTGAAGTTGTTACAGAATCTCTGTAAAATAAACTTGGGTTTTATCCAGCAACAACAATTAAGTAATATGTTCTCCTGTCAATAACCAGCAGTGAGGTACATGTGCATTTATTTTAACGTGGATATCTTAATTTGACCGATGGTTTGTTACATTAGAAAAGTACATGTCGTCCAAAAAAACCATTGGGTTTTCCCAGCTGGAAAGTACTGATTCAAAATCCAGTCCGCATTTTATTTATTTTGATGATTTAACCCTTTCAATTTTCTCAGCCTTTATGCAATTACCTATTGAATTAGATGTTCCTTGTACCTTTTTCTTTTCAGCAGTCCATCTTGGACAAGCTTCTCACGCTGTCGAACTTGTGTGTGCTCTATATCAGCTGACTGCAACCTTGCTTCACTGAATCAATGCAAAAGAGGAGTTGTATTTTTTTGCTGTTGTTTTTGGTACACGTTACGATGAAATGACCCTTTCTTGTTTATTTTTTATTTTTTTCTTATTAGTGTGAATTACTGTATATTTGAGCCACTGAGAACGAGAGTGGGCTAATTCCGTGTTTGTCGCTTTGTAGGAGAGTGATTGTTTTTATGGCCGCAATGAAATCTGAGGGATTTATAGCTTGGTGATTCATGTTGCAATGATTACTTCTTTTGGATGCGTCGTTTATTCCACACACCCATCAAATCTATCAAAGGTTTATGAAAGATGAGAAGTAAGATTCACTTATACTGACATACAGACACACTGGCACCCAAGGTCTTCTATCAATCTCTGAATCGCACTTTCTGGGATGTTTTTTTGCGGGAGGTGAAGCCTTGTCTGGTGTCCGGGTGTGACAGTCGTGGAAGTAGCAGTTGGCACAGTTGTTGCACTGATGAATCAGGAAAATGGCTGAGTGCAACAACATTCGAACTCAACCTTGATTGAGACCAGTAGTCATCTGAAAAAAAATGTTTTTCTTTATTCATTTCTGCACTTAATTAAAATGGCAAATTTGAGTAAACCCACAAATTCTCAGTGGCTCATTTAGGAGTGTATTATTTCAGCACGTTTTTAAAAACATAGGAGGTCCTTCAGGAGGTCAGCCGTGTTTCAAGCGCCATCCTCACATCATCATCGTCATTTTCTGTCGCCTTGCCGTCGTCACGTGCCGCTTAACTTGAAGTAGGTGCAACAGATGAGACATTTTTGTACAGAAATATATTTTTTATGGAGAGATTGTTTTCAAAAAAAGAAAATCTACAAATGATTAAACATGCTGTACCTTTTATGATCAATGATGTAGGTTGGCAAACACCTTGTTTATTGAAATAAATGTTTTTAGTATTATAACCCAATGACAGTGATTCAGAGTGAGGAGCAATTATCAGAATGAATGATGATGTTCTTACACAGGAACATGAAAACCATTTGCTGGAAAACTGCTAAATCAACCATTTTGGGGAGCATTAGCATATTTGGTGCAACAATAGGGTAATACAAGCGTGCAAAAGTCTTGGGCCACCATTAGAATCATTGTTTTAGCAAACAGGTTGTTGTACTGACTATATATACTAAAGAATATCGGCCAGTAGCGCACAGACCTTCCCCAAGGCTGGATGGGGGAACAAAAATGGGAAGAAAATGTTCACGAACTACTTCCTGCTTTATGGTGGCTGATGAACAAATGGGCAGTGCCATTGGAATTTTGGGGGCTGGACTCATCCATGTAATAGTGACTCAAATATTCATTTCATCTTAAAAGCTTAGTTGTCAAAGTACAGTATGTTAAAACAAAGAATTTGTCACCGCTAATTGGTGTCACCATCCAGAGTCTCACCAAAATGTTTTCCATGGCTCAGCATTTTGGGGGGAAATAGACTGTACAATACTTTCATGGTATCATGTCTCATAACACTTATTATTAAAGCTTTATATTTAAGAATCCTTCATAAGGGTACGCTTACGATGGACTGCTGTGGAAAAGGGTTACTAAGACGACAAAAATAGTGGTGACCTAAGACTTGAGCACAGTATTGTATATTTTAGTGTCGTCTTAAAAACGAATGAGTTGACAGTATCGTTTTTTTTTTTTAAAGATGGTTTTCCAAAGTGTTCTTGTGTAAGAGTAGCTCAAGGTGATACATTTGTAATTGCTATTTGGACAACAGTTCTCACAAATTCAAATTTGTCATGTCTGCCCAAACATGAAGGTTCCAGATGATGGTAACAAGTTAACAGATTATGGAGGCTCCAATTTAATTTTGATTATTTTGCAATGTTCCAAATGCTCGTTTGCTATGTTTATGTCCTCTGGTAAAGATTTCAAGAGGGCAATAAATAACGTGAGGAGTCCTAATGTGTGCGAGCGTACAGTTTGTGAATGCAGCCTCATAACCTGTTGTCAAAGAGCCTCATACTTTATCAGCTATTTTGAAGATATTATTTGAGAATAAAGTTTTTATACAAGAACCACTTTTGCATTGTGTGCTGCCTCGATCTGTAAAGTTTCCTGCCAACTATGGCGGCAGAGGGCGTATGTAAAACAACAAATCAGGCGATGCGTTTGTGCGTGATTGATGCACAGCAGCGAGGTCCAAGATTCAAAGCAGCGGAAAGCCTTCCAGTGTGGAGTTTGCATGATTGCGCTTCTCTCATGTGTTCTCTCTTCACACAGTCTGATAATGTTCACACACACCACATTAATTGTGGACTTATGTGTTTGTCTCCATGGAGGTTTGCAAGCACTGTGACAAATGACCCAAACTTGGATTGACTCCAGCTCTGGTCTGCGTTGAATTGAAATTCAAATTCAGCCCTAAACTCTGCTGCTTTCCTGAAAATAAGGAAATATAAATTGTGCATTCTAGTGTCAAAATTTTCTTCCGTTTAAACGGCAAAGCCCAGATTTCTCTCGCTCAGGCCACTTCGTCCAGCACTTCAAGGGGCTGGATCCCAAGGCATTCCCAGGCTAGCCGAGGTCTCTCCAACGTGCCCTGGTTCCTCCCCGGGGCCACCTCCCGATGGGACATACTCGGAGCGCCTCACCACCGAGGCGTGCATGAGGCATTCTAACCAGAAGCCCGAGCCACCTCATCTGGCTCCTCTCGATGCGGAGGAGCAGCGGCGCTACTCTGAGCCCCTCCCGGATGATTGAGATTCTCATCCTATCTCGAAGGGAAAGCCCAGGCACCGTGTGGAGAAAACTCGTTTTGGCTTCTTTTATCTGTAATTTTGTTCTTTTGGTCCCAACTCACACCTCGTGACCACAGGTGAGGGTGGCAACGGAGATCGTCCGTCACTAAGATAGACTGATGCAGTGTCCCAATCGCTACAGACCCTGCACCGAGCCGCCTGTCGATCTCCCGCTTCATTCTTGCCTCACACATGAACAAGACCCCAAGATACTTGAACTCCTCTACTTGGGGCAGGATTTCATCCCCTACCTGGAGAGGACACTCCACCCTTTTCTGACTGACGACCATGGTCTCTGATTTGGAGGGCTCATCCCAGGGCAGTCTTGGTGGAGTCCAATCCTCACTTGAAAATAAACTTTAGGAGTCAAAGAAGTGATATTAACGGGACTATGTTCTTAGACATCATACAAATGTACAAAGAAGGTAGTCCTCTGTATATTACAAACTGTGTACTCACCCTTAACTTGTTTTTTTTTTTCATGACAAACATGCACAAGGAGGATTACAGTGAACCCCCGCTGATTCGTGATTCTCCATTGGTAAACAAACCTACTCGCAATTATTTTTTTTTTCAATACGAGAAGGCCTCCTCAGATCCAACCAGGTCTTCATCATTACATTCATAAACTCGTAAGGAAATGCAACCCAAAGCCGGTTACCAGGGTTACCACCAGGTTGGCCACAAATTATATCAGTGAGAATTGAGAGACAATAAACAAGTAAAGAGATTCCATCCGTCTGAGAATAGCATGAGCAGTCAGCTCCAGCATGCTTAGGAATGTAGGACAGCATGGTAAAACTGTATTTATATTTGCAGTTACAGCCTGCTTTCTGAGTGCAACCACCAACAGGAAAGACTATTAAAAAGAAATAGTACATTAAGATGCACGGAACGAGCAATGAAACTAAATTGACACGAGTCTTTCGACAATGTAAAATAAAGCTGAATTTACACACTTGGTGCTGTGCACAAAATGTTGGCATTCATTAATGAAACAGCCATAAAGCAGCTTCTACAATTACAGCGATAAGTGCTACTATGAGATTTGTTGGCGATCAGTTAACAACTTTGGATCTGACACACATATGAGATTGTATTGGGGATAAAACATGGAAGAGACACATGTCGAATTCTTTAATTTCATGCCAGAGCAACCATGGAGAGTGTTCACTTTTTGGCTTTTGCTCAGCCTCAATAAAATCCTTGACAGCAGACAAGAAAATGTCATATTACCACATCTGAATGATCTTTTAAAAATTTTTTTTTTTTTTTTTTTAAAGTGCCCTACAGATGTCTAATTAAGTCAAAAGACAAAAGGACATATCTTTTTGCCATGTGTTGGGCCTCAGTAAAGACTTTATTTCCTGACTGGCATCAAAAGGTGCAATTTCTTTCTTTACACTTGGGTCCCACCACCAGGGATAACTAAACCTAATTTGTTTCCGCAGTCTAAGAAAATTATTTTGAGGAATTAACTTAAGCACAAAATTAGAAAAGGATGAGTCATGTCAATATGACAACATTTGTCACGGTAAATGCCCGACTGCCATTTTACTCCACTGGTAATTCAAATTAAAAAACAGCGACAGGAACGAGACGGCAAGATACAGTACGTCGTGAAAACTAATGATTTTGCTTCACAGTTAAAAGAATGGAGATGATGTTACAGTAAAAGATCAAATATACTGTATTATATATATATATATATATATATATATATATATTGTATACGTAAAGTGCAACCTCGAAATAACGGCCTAATAGGGAGGAGGGGTTGTCCGTTAAAGCCGTTTGTCCGTTTATTTGAAGCACCTTTTTTCGTGGCCTCAGTACAGTACATTTTTATAGATAAATATAATGAAAGCTTGAAAATGTTTCTAAAGTTTTCAAGCTTATCCAAACTTACAGTACCTTTAAACATCGGTGTGATGGTCTAATATTGCCGTGAAAGTGTCGGTGCACACGCCATTTGTACACAGCTTTCTCCAGGTCCCTATTTTGACACATTTGAATGCGCTTATGCTTATGCATAACACCTATCTTATCTTTGGGTAGGGTGCACGTCAAACTTCACTGCAAAAGCTTGGAATTAGTTTGTTTTTTTACACGCTGTATTCCTCAATTAATCTGTCCACGGAGACTCCTGACTCCAATTTCTTAATAAGTTCCAATTTTTCACCAATCCTAAGGTTAATGCGCTTCCTTTTTTTTTTTTTTTTTTTTTTCCACCTCCATTACGATTGGATGCCATAGTGAAGGGCTTGACAAAAAAAAAATGTATACTGTACCAAAATCACGACGGAAAGTTCGAAAGACGAGACATGGCAAGTGCTAAAGTAAACAACATCTCGGAATCTTAGTCCTAACCGACAAACACCATACGACAGTAGATGTAAATACATTCTTCTATTTAAAATACAATGCTGCCAGGTGGCGGAGTGTGGAGAAGAGGTACAAAATTGACAAGTTAATCACAATAAGATTGCAGGGGAACCGCTAACAAGACATAAAAGTGGAACGTTGTAATATGTGAAGCTCATATTTCTTCATCTCTATCTGATGTGAACATTATCATAGAGCTATCATTAAGTTGATGAGTCTTTAAATAACTGTAAATAAATGTATCAGCAGCAGTGAGTCAGCCTGGAAGTCATTATCAGGTAGGCTGCATCTGTCTCATGATAAAATCAGCACAGATTAAAACCTTTGCTGCTTCAGGTTGTTTATATAACAGGAGAACTTTTTTGGCACAAGGTTCACCATCCCAGAATTTCATCAACTCTATCAATGGAGAGCTTTAGTAACACATCTACATGTTTTTTTCAG